>NW_009195826.1:0-119298 GCF_000690835.1 Fulmarus glacialis | reverse complement strand
TGTCCTATGGCTGCATAGGTGGTAAGTGTGCGGAGCTGCCACTTGGGACTTGCCCTCCTCCTCCCTAACAGGGCAACTGAGGGACAAGGGCTGGTTTGTTTCTTCTGCCAAGCAGCATTATTGCCCAGGCTTTGGTGTGCGCAATGTTTTCAGTGGGGGGAAACGCTCCTCCACTCTGGGAGGAAAAGGGAATTGAAGGAAGTAGCTCAGTAACAGTGGAAGATGCTTTTGTCAGTGCAGAAGAGTAAGGCCCAACCTGACTTCACTTCCTGTCAGAGGCTTAAAATCCTCCTATCAACCACATCACCAAATTTGTGACATAGCCTTAGCAGTGCAGTTGTGCCTGTTTCTGGCTCAGTGACCTGAATGCTGCTTTAGGTCCAATAAAGTATATGAAATCTGTCTAATTATAAACATATTAGCAGCATCACTCATGTGGTTAATATTAAGCTCATTCTTAAGTGAATGACTAAATCACACTCTTTAAAGTGAAAAGCACAAGTCATTAATAAAAGTTGCATAGATAGTACTGTGAACAACAGCATTTTGTTACTCATTCACTATAGCTGACTTTGACTTTTCATTATAAAGACTCTGGCTTTTGAGGAAATGAATAAAGAGTGAGAAAATTGAAAGCTACGTTTAAGTACCTTTTCATTATTTGCTGCAGGTGTAAATAGCATTTAAACAAGAGATTGATAAATCACAGTGTGCTGGTTTTGGCCGGGATAGAGTTAATTTTCTTCATAGAAGCTAGTATGGGGCTTTGTTTTGGATTTGTGCTGGAAACAGTGTTGATAACACAGGGATGTTTCGTTACTGCTGAGCAGTGCTTACACACAGTCAAGGCCTTTTCCGCTCCTCACCCCACCCCACCAGCGAGGAGGCTGGGGGTGCGCAAGGAGTTGGCAGGGGACACAGCTGGGACAGCTGACCCCAACTGACCAAAGGGATATTCCATACCATATGATGTCATGCTCAGTATATAAAGCTGGGGGAAGAAGAAGGAAGGGGGGGACATTCAGAGTGACGGTGCTTGTCTTCCCAGGTAACCGTTACGCGTGATGGAGCCCTGCTTTCCTGAAGATGGCTGAACACCTGCCTGCCGATGGGAAGGGGTGAATGAATTCCTTGTTTTGCTTTGCTTGCGTGTGCGGCTTTGGCTTTACCTATTAAACTGTCTTTATCTCAACCCACAAGTTTTCTTATTTTTGCTCTTCTGATTCCCTCCCCCATCCCACCGGGGGGGGGAGTGAGCGAGCAGCTGTGTAGTGCTTAGTTGCTGGCTGGGATTAAATCACAACACACAGAAAAGCAGGTTTCTAGGTATATCATTCTATAGATGATAACAATCAGTTTACAAATAGGATCTAGGGAGTTAATTACAAGAATGATTAGCAAATTCCAGTAGCATGATAAATTATTCAGTGCTAGAAGTATTTTAACTAATCCAAAGTGCAAGAGAAGAACTTTGCAGCCAGTTTTGAAAACTAGCGTGAGAGAGAAAACTCTATTCAATAAACAACATACGGTAGAGCACCTACCTTTGTCACTTTCACTTGTTGCATAGGTATAAAAACCAGACCTCTTATTAGCTATGGAAGATCAACTCCTAGTTCATTTTATTTTGTATAATTTTTTCATCTAAAGTCAAATAGTAACCATAAACATTTTTATATTCCAACTATGAGAGGCAAATATAGCAATTTTTAATTATCTGCACTTACTCTCTATATAACTTCTTTGAACTCTACTTCATCTTCTACAAAGGTACTACTAGTAAGTAACATTATTTATATTATAGTAGCACCTAGATTCCAAGCTATGAATCAGGATCCTATTTGTGCCAGATATGGGATACAACATCTGGGACACATCCCATATCTGGCAGAAATATCCCCACTTGCAATAACGCGAGTGTTCTCATACTTTAAAATGTTTAGGTAAAACTAAGGTTTTGTATGTAGGACATAGCTTTTCTGCAGCAATGATCTATTTCTTTTTCTCAGAAGAACAAAACTAATGGATGCCTGCAGTTGTCCTTCAGAGGCTAGCTCTTTTCTTATGGAAGTAAAAATTATCTTGTTTATTATAAGTGCCTCCTCATGCTGTAGTTTTGTACTACATGAAAAGATGCGTGTATGACTTTGCTGGCCAGCTGATGCCATCTGCTGGAGTCTGTCTAAAGAACTGAAGTGACTCATCATATTTTTCCAAGGGAGTTACTCGATGTTAGTTGATCTTAAAGCTAGTTTAAATTAAGATTTTTTTCTCTGACTCTCAGTTTCTGGGGCAATGAGGTCATGCAAGATAATAGCCTTACTCATGTTTCTTGATTGATTGGCTTTGTTTTTTGGTGTTGCATTACTCATTTAGCGAATTTCCAGGTCCCTAAAAATTGCAGACATCAGCAGCAGGGTCCAAAGTTTTTGAATACAAATTCTAGTTACTGAGATTACCTAAGTTCTTTGCCTTAAAGAAGCTTTACCTTATACATTCAGTTTTAAATATGCAATTTGTATTTGTTGCTATCCATAGAGTATGTCACACATATATGCATGTTAAGCATTTGCTTAACAGGTATATTGGTATACCAGGTATAACTGAAGACAGGGGAAACGGGCTACATGGTTATGTGACTTGCTGGACTTGCTCCTGAGTTTCAAGTTAAGTATTTGTTTAAAAGCCTTGCTGTGTTGAGCAATTAGAGGGTGGTGTTTGGGCTCTATTGGTTTGGAAGAGAAGGATCTTTGTTTTCACCAAAGTGGAGAAATCACAGTGGGCAGTCCTATATGGAAAAGAAGTAGAGGCCACTTGGAAACCTAATTGCTCCGTGACTCCTCTGGGGCAGTAGATACCAGATGAAAATGGAGAGCACAGAATGAGTCTGAGTGTGAAAGTGACGTTATCCAGAGGTTCCTATAAAGACTGCAGCAAAGATCCCTTTCATTGGATGGGTGTGATGGTTCTTTTTTTCTTCTCTCAGTTGTGGAGTTGTCTTTCCTAAAGTAACTGGGCCAATACTGTAGCAACAGTAACACAAAAGCTGTTCTTAAAAAAACAGAAAATAAGGAAATGAGAAAGGATGCAAATTTTCCTTTGCAAAGTCAAGCAATTCTGAAACAATAGGGACGTGACTTTGCTTTGGATGAAGTGTGACAGAAATGTACAGACTGAAGAAAAAGAAAAAGGCTTTTCTATTTGCTAATGTTGCTATTTTTTCATGGTGACATCTTTTGTTAATCACACCACTTGATAAGTTAGCACTTTGATGTATCTTTTGTATAGATGGAGGAAGGAGAAGCATTTTAAAAATTTCTTTTATATGTATTCACTTATTTATTTAATGAAGGTCTGCATCTGCCAATGAGACATGGAATTACTACAGATGGAGTTAATGTATCATAGAGGACCAAGAGGCAGCACTGCTAATAGTCCACAGTGTGAACTGAAATATTTCAAATAATGGCTGGTGGGCCTAAGGGCTGATACCAGTAGACGAGGCACATTGCATGTTCAGGACAGATGGAGAGAATAACAGTCCACTTAAAAGAGTTAACCTGGTTTTGTTGTTGTTTAAACAAGAATCTGTTCCTTTTATAAATCTGCACACATGATTTCTTTCAGATATTTGCCTTAAATAAGCCTTGACTAAGTCTGATGAGGCAATTGGAAACTCATGATCCCTACCCCAACCCTAGCTTCTTTGATAGCCTGCACTGATTAAAATTATTTAGATTAGTTCAATTTATTGAAACACTACCTGGGTGAAATTCCTATAATGACTGCAACAAGAGACTCTTGCATATGCTATACTGAAACCCTATGATTATTGTTAGATCTATGAAGCCCATCATGTAAATGATAAATCTGGATTGTCCTTCTGAATTCTACATCATGCAATAGCTATGGACTTTAAATGCCTTTAAGGGAAAGAAGGAACAATCACTGTGTGATTAATAATTCTTTTTTCAGACATATTACGATCTTTGTCCTAAACCTTCTGACCAGCAATTAATTCCTGTTATCCATTACTGTTTTCATCATTCATGGGTTGCATTGAAATGACAAATGCCTCCTGTATTATTACAGAAGTATCATTTGCACAATTGTATTTCTGTCACGCTGAAGCTCTCATACTGAAGCTTATTTCAAAGTATATTTTCTTAATGTTTGAAGTTTGCTGGTGACATTTTTTTAAATTTGATTGAAAAGTTAAGATATCTGTCTGGCCACCTTGCACTGAAAGAAGCAAATAACAAGTTTTGGGTTTTTTTTTTCTACCAAACTTAGTATAGCTCTGATCGCTCTAATTCTTTTGCCTGGTCTGAGAAAGCGATAGGATTGTTCACTTTCAGATATTTCTTTAAAAAGTCTGCTTGGCTATGCTATTTCAGTATTTCAATAATATTTTTAGTGCTACTTCATTCTTCTTATTTACTCTTAGACCTCTACAGATTTATCAACCTATTGTGTGCAACATTATGTTAGTAAGGCATATGTATTCCATCTATGGAATTTAAGAAAATACATTCCTCCCATTAATTGAAAAGAAGCTGGGACTAGGCTTGCAAATGTTTCTATAAAATTTATTTCCCCTGTCTCTATCTCAATCCTGCAAGTCACCAAGGCATACGAGAGAGAAAAACATATCACAAATAATTTTCAGTAACTTCTAAAATCAAGAGTAAATATTGAAATTCAACTGTTACTGCTACTTTCAGTGAAAAAAAACATGCACAGCTCTACAAAGGATTTCCTTCCTCCTTTCAGTTAACTTGCAGAGGTGATGCATCATAGGCGTACAACTTCTAGACTTGAGTATTTCAGTTTTTACACGTTTTGCATGATAATGCAGTTCTGGTTGTGGCACTTTATTTTACTCATTTATGATTAACACCCACTTTGGCTCATATATAACAATACAAGTCATGTGAAAATTGAAGTAGCTGGGTTGGAGATTCCTCTTGCAAGAATTACAGAAGTATTTTTTTAGTCCTTTCTCATTGTGACTCTATGAGCTAGACTTCTTCAGTCTGTAGTTTCTTATTTGTCAGTAACTAATTTTAACTGCTTCACAGGAGTTCCAAGAATTTTTTTGTGAAAGAGAAGGTTGCAGGACATCATTAATTACATATTATCATATTTGCTCTATCTGAGATGCGTAGCAAAATGCTGTAGATAAAGCAGGAAGTTTCAGTCCTAATGATGGTACAACAGGTGACTTGGGTTTGCAGAAAATTACAGTTAAATTATTATAAATTTTTGCATGAGCAAAAACCCAAATTTCTTCTACTTCCAAGTAAAGGATGGTTGGTAGCAACAGAATGTAAGTGCAAAGCAGCCGCTAAGAATTTAATGCACTAAAGTAGCAAGACAGTTTCTGGTTGTGTTTTAGTTCTTTAGGCAGCAGAAGATTTACTGCTGTGTAGCAATAAAAAGAGAAGCAGCTTTGCTTCTGGCCAATAGTCTAAGTTTAAAAAAAAAAAAAAGATAAAGAGGAAGCTGTGTTTGGATTTATAATAAAATCCTGGTGTAGGAAGGACGTAATAGATTTCAACATAAGGCCACCAAAAGGGTAAGAATGAATTTATCACTTGAGGTTATTATCAAATGACAGTTATCTGAGTTGGTAATGTACCAGGCTGCAAAAGATGTGCAACTTCAAAGTTTAAGGAATGAGGAAAAACAAATAGTCAAGAGGAAATCATAAATTGTATAATGTGAATAAAACAGATCCAGAATTTCCATTAATTAGGGATAAGTTAAATCACTTCATGATGTTTTACTGGCCTACTTCCTCATAGTAACTTATTTCTTACCTACTTAACTGTGCTTATGATCTTGCTATTAACGGTCTAACATATCATTACAATTTTTAAATAATTACTTTTTTTTTTTGTTAATGAAAAGCTGACCTATTTTTTTTATCCCTGAGGGTAAACTAAAGCTTTGTCTGTTACAACCCAATAATCAAACCACTCTACATGAAATGACCTCTTCTGAACTGTGTGGTTAAGGGGAATTGCTAAAATGTGGCGTGTATTAAGTCTTTACTTCATTTAACTCCCCTGCTTCTTCCTGTGGTTATGTTGTTGTTCTTATTTCATGTCTGGATTGCAGTAGTACCGGGGGCTCAAATCAGAGACAGAGCCCTACTGTGATAAATGCTTTGCAAATAAAAAACATGAGATGGCATGGTTCCTGCTCCAAACAACATGCCTGAGAGGCCAGGGACATAGGAAGGAGTAGTAATGATCTCATAGCAATGTTGTGCCAAGGGTGGTGAGGTAGGACTGGGTTCAGACTTAGGCATTGTTCAAAGCAGAAAGGCATTATCCACCCTGTGAGTACCTGCAGAATAGATCCAGCACGATCTGTCCTTGCATTTTCTTGTTGCATTTCTGCATAGTGGTAAATTATTTCCAGCCTGCATACTTGCAGACCCTTGTTCTGACTGAAATGGTCAGTTGAACTAAGCCTCTGGTCATTCTACACTTTTCCCACCTACTTTGCACTTCATAGCAGAAGTAAATGTGTACATAGGCCAGCTCACACCTGCATGCCTGTATTTAAGCCCCCAAAATTGATGCAGAGGCTTGTAGGTTACTGCTGCACTTAAGCAGTTTGGTTACTTTCTGCTTACTCAGTGTTCAGAGAAGTTAGATATTCCCAGGAAGTCATTTACCTGGGGGTAGTAGAACTGTTTCAATCTCCCATTTCATGGGGTAAATCTGGAACAATATTCAAATATATTAAGTGAAATTAGCACAGATATGTCCCTGGGTATGTTTGCTCCATAATCTTGTTGTGTTTTGTCCATATTCTTAACTATATTAATTTCTAAATTGATACTTAATAATAATCACTCTGACCTTGTTCAGCAAAAACTGAACCTTTAAAATGGAACCAAAAAAGTCCTGCATTGCTACAACCGTGAAGCAGCTGAAGCAGAATAACTACATACAGGCCTTGGTCAGGCTTAACTGCAGCACACCATACCAGCCCAGAACATTTACATTGTCCTTCCATTCATCTTGATCTCTTGGGGTTACACTGCATAGATTTCTAAATGTGCAGGAAACAACCTGAGGCTTAGAGGAAAAAAGGAAAAATAAGTAAGAGCAGAGGTGATGGATTTCAAACAGAACAACTGTTTTGCATAGGTGGTTAGTGAACTTGGCTGATCTATTTGATAAAAGGTTACAGGTTAACAAGGTGAAAACAAGCCATTCCAGGATATACCTAAAACTGCCTCATTTTTAATTTAAAGATTCGCATGGTAAAATAAGCACTTAAAAGAGTAATATAATTTAGAGTAAGTATTATACTAAGGGGCATGTTTCTGCATGACTTCCTTTAATAACTACAGTCTTCAGCCTAATTCAGCCTTTCCGATTATTGCAGTGTGAGCACTTTTATTTTTTATAGTCGTACAGTGGGCTATTTTATTTTTGCTATAGTAAAAACACGATTTTTGTTGTTGACTTTTTAAATGGTGATCACTTAATTAGAAACAGATGTTAATGTAAGAGGAAAAACATTTTAATTAATACATTTCAGCTAGAAAATTTTAGATACCTGAAGAGCTGAAGCAGTTTTAAAACAAAGGGTAGACTTTGTTGTCCATTATTTAAAATACAGAACACTTTATCATAGTATAACTAATCAAAAGTTAATGAGACCATTGGAAGATTTGTATTATTTAGTTTGTACATAAACTGTCTAACACTGAATAGAAGAAACAAGTGAAATGAGCTTCAGTTTAAGATGTTATTTTTTACTCGGATATAGTGGTGTTTACCTTGTTTACTTTGCCCTTCTCATTAAAAAATCTGTTGTACCCTTGTATTTTTTGAGACGTACATTTACTAATTATCATAGACATACACCTAAACTAAATCAGTATTTCAGTAAGACTCTCTCAGGAAAGTAGAAAGTGAACTGGACTTTGTCAGGAATCCTCAAATGACTGACCCACGCAGACTTCCCTCAGGAGCATGCAGCCTTGGCATGCTCTTGCCTTGCAAAAACAGTTGTCTGGGAACTTGCTATTTGTGGCTAGCAGTCAGTGTCTAGAATAAAGGCTTTTTGAGCCAATTGAGTGAAATAGTGAATTTCATGTATACACATGCACGAACCTCAAGTAGACTATTGTATCCCAAACTAATTTAACTTTAAATGATTTTTTTTCCTTTAAAAAAACTAAATAAACAAAAAAAAGGATTGTTTTGAATTGTTTTCACCTTCTATGAACTTTCATAAAGCTCATTTCTATCTGACTTTTTAATATACTTCTTTCTCACTCTGAACTTACAAAAACAAAGAAAAACTTTTGGTTTAATGTCAGCAGTGTATTAACTTCATAAATTCTTCCATTAAGACATGATGCACTTTGGAAGTGATATCTTAGTAAAAATCCTAAAACCCCAGGGTATTTTTATGAAAACTTGGACTTAAATGCAAATAAAGCAACATATGAAACCCTTGCCCATTACCAGAGAGCATTTGCTGACATGGGCAAGCCTCTGTTTAATTTTGGTTGAAATAATGTTGTGTGATTGACAACCTTTGATTAAAAGCAACAACACTAAAATTGAATGTTTATCATCTTCTAGCACCACAGGTCAATCCTCAAGGGTAATGTAATATCTGCTGCAAAATTTGGAGAAATCCATTACCTATGACCACTTTCAGTGTACATTTGAGGCAACATTTCTAGTTACAGTTTTCTCAATCGTCAGCATCTCCTATACATTGTGACAGACTCAGCTGTTTTACAGTTTCATGTTGGGGGAGTTTGAGTTCACATGGGACAGTTTATGAGCGTAGAGAGAAAGGGCAGGATTAACTTACTTCTGATTTATTCCAGGATGTCATTTCTAAAAAGTATGACAGTATCTATTCTAGATAAAGATATGAAAATGCACAAATCTCCTTGTGTGCAATTTTTCCCACACATATGTGTGAAAAGGGAGAAAATGTGTGTCTCCACGTGGTGGACTAAATGCATTTATCAACAAAATGTACTAGTTCTGCAGCCCGTCCTCTAACCTGAAAAAGGCTAAACACAGATTGAATGAGGGGCTTGGTAATGGATCTGTGGTTGGGAATGGATGGGCCTCGACATGGCTGCATGCTGTGGAATAGTTACTGCTCTGGTGCTCTGTTCACTGAAGACAACTTAGGGAAAAGTTAGGCAACTCACAGGTCTGTCCCCAAAAATTTGTAAACGTGTTTTGCACACAGAGCTGCGTTTTGGTCCAAAATGAGATACTTTGAGACATATGGCATGACTCCCATTTACTGTTTCTGGGCTTCAAAGTGTATCCAAAGTCTTTCAATGTTGGTTTAGCATAGTTCTCAGAAAAGTTAGAAATAAAAATACCTGCACCGTACATACATGAGTGTTTATTTTTCTGTCAGATGTTACATGAGAAGAGTTGCAGCTATTGTGACCTCAAAAAAAAGAGAAGTAGTGGAAAACTCAATGTGGTTTCAGAACAAAATTTTCATTCTTGATTATGACATGCAAAATGAGGCTGAGGACTTGAAGCTGTGGTATGCTTCCTACTTACCAGTAATACACCACTTACTAGAAGTCTGTAGCATTAATGGCATTGTGAAAGAAGTTAAATTATTATGTGTTAACACATTGTGCAGTAGTACATATTGTACTGTATGTACTGTTACTATATCTTTATTACTGCTTATTATTATTCTCTACTCTATAAGTAACTCACTAGAGAAACAATACTGGCTGTTGGCTTGACCATAGCTTGTGCCTCACAGGAGATGCCTATCCTCTCCTATGCTCTGAGCTGATAGAAAGCATATTTCCACTATATCACTATCCCTGCTCACCAGCGGGAATATCTGAGAGCATCATAAGTAATGTATAACATTAGCCTGGAAAAAGGCATCTGAACTGCTCTTACAATACTCCAGATAAGATTCATATTCTGATTTTTCACAAGTATGTTATACCTTTGTTTTAAATTTATTTTTTTTGAGCAGTAAAAGAGGTTAAAAAATGAGGATTATTGGTTGTATTTATCTGCAGCAGGGATAAGCATTTTGGATGAGCTCTAGACTTCATAGTGGTGTTCTTTTAGAGAAGAACTTCAACTTCTGGAATGAAATAGATATTTTACAGGAAAATATCAAGTATGTAACTGCAGAATAATTAATGTTACTTCAAGTATATTTATATTTCCTGTCTAGTGTACTCTGAGTTTATATCCAGATGATGTGTGAAGTCAATTAACATGGCATGAAGTATATTCAAGTCACTGTAATGATTCCTGGGACACTTTTTTGTTTTCTAAACACTTTTAAATAATACCCAAGCCCCAAAAGTCTATGGACATAAATTGCCTAGGAAATGTATGAAAATAATTATTTTTATTAGCGTGCTTTTGTTATTTGAACATCTACTCAAGCTGTTTTAATAGCTTTTGAGATTCATAGCATAGGTTTAAAATGCAACATATTTTGTATTCCTTCTGTGGACATCAGGCTGTACAAAATCACTTTTAATATATTTGTAAAAATCCTTGTGATTATCTTTATAAATGAGTAGGAATAAAAAAGTACTATTTTTATATTTGTGGGCAAAATAAGTGTTTTATATAAAAAGAACAGACAAGGCAGAAAAAGACAAATGTATAATTATGTTTTTGTTAAGAGGGCATTTCATAAGGATCTAGCAGGTCATAAATGAAATCTATTCATTCAAGCATTTTCATATCCTTTTTGAAAAGAATTAAGAAAAAGAAAAAAGTGTCATTCACATTTTCTATGAAGGTGAGAAAAAGCCATTTTCCAACAAATTCCGAACAGTTCTAGATCTGAGAAAAAGAAAATATCTTTTGATCTTTGGAATCAAAGAGATACATCTCAGCAAAATAGCAGGTAAGTTTGTAACTGCAGAACAGTTATTTAATCTGTTTATTTCCTGTCTCAGATTCAGTGAGATATAAATTCATGTAGTTATGTGGACTCAGAGTAAGATGGGAAGTAATATTTCAAATATGTTTAGCATTAGTGAGACCAAACTGAAGTAATGTGTTCTGTCTGGGGCATAGCACTTCAAGAAGGACACGTACCTGTGGCCCATTTGAAGAAAGCCGCAAAGACAGCTTCAAAAGATATCACAGCATATCTTTTGAATAAAAAAATAAATGAATTAAGGTTGTTTAGCCTAAGGGAAAGAACACTAAAACCAGGACAGTTTTAGTTTTATTATTCAAAAACTGCTATTTTAAAAGAGTAGGTATATGTTACTCCATTATGTCCATCATGGAGGGGATAAGAATAATGGTATTAACAAGCATGGCTTAGGTTAGACATAATGAGAAAAAAATACTCTAATGGCTGGGTAGGCTATCGCTGGAATAGAATGCCTGAAGAGGTTATAAAGTCTTCAAATTTAGGAACACACTAGAGTGGAGTTGACAAGTACCTACTGGGAATGACATAATTGTGGTTTATTTGGTGGGATAGAAAAGCATTAGTATATATGTCTTGAGGTCCTATCCAGCCTCTTTTTTTTTTTTCTTAATCCTATGAATTCTGATTTTGTTCCCAGAACTACATGTCTCTTTTGACTGCAGAACTCAAAATGCCTTTTAGAGAAAAGAGGGAACCTAGCTTCATTTATTTTATTTATTTAAAAGTTATCTCCATCAATGTTATAGGATATTTTGCAAGTAGCCTGTCTGACTTGAATACAGGGTCAGCTTAAGTTTTCCATAATTCATGGAACTATTATTATTACTATTATTAATTACTGAAATCTGTTTTAAAAAAAGAAATTATACTCTTCTGGAGTCCTGTTGAAATAAATTTCATAATCTCTTAGGCTCTGTAGGAGCAAGTCTACAATTAACAAATAACCCGAGTGTGCTCTTTTAAATATTATGATATTCAAAACTATTTATTAGTTAGTCACCTTCTTTTCATAAACATATCATTTTTGTATTTCACAAGTAAGTTCTCAAGAGATATGGGAAAGGTTCACACAGAAATGAGGCAATGGGGAGACTGAAATACCACTGCAGCTGAGGTAACGTGACAGTTCCTTCTTTGGGCAAGAAAACATCTACTTGTTCATGATGTAATGAGAAAATAACATATTCTGTCATTCAAAACCCTAGACAAAATCCAGCTGAGAATTTTGGACAAGCCTTCCTGTGACAAAGTGGGAATGTTTTCCTATAACTTTATTTAATTTTTGCAAACATCTGTAAGGTAACTATATCACACCTGGTTTCAGGCAGTATTAAATCAGGTTTTATTAATGTGTATTTGTCTTCAACAGTATGGAAGTGTTTTTATAGCATTCTTCATGGATTGAAGAACCAGCTCCTTAGTTTTTCGCTATGGTGTGTGGAAAACTATGGTGTGCAGTTTCTCAAACAGGAAATGTCATACCGAATTTAAGCACGTCTTGCATCCTTCTCTTATTAGTATTTACAGCACTTGAAAATGAAGGTTTCACTGTAGTGACAACATATTTCAGCGTATCTGAATTAAAATGTTGAAAGAACAGTCTTTGGCTACTCTATGGAAATATCATGAAGAGCCAAATGGCAACAGTTCTTTATGCTACTGTTCTTTATACAGCAGGTATTTTGACTACAAACTCATTTCTCATTCAAGGGACGTTTGTTGAATCAGTTTACTTGTATGACTATTGAGGTCAGTGGGCATACTTGTTCTCAGAAGGCCTGAACTAGGTGAAAAGACACAGATTTTATGAATTTTACATCAGCCAGCACTGAGAATTCCTCAGTGATACTGGACTGCAATATCGTCTAGCATCCTCTGTTCACAGGGTAACTAGTGTCCCTAGTGTTTGGTGTGGTGGATTATGATGTTAACATTGTTTTCCTGCATATTTTTTTACTGAGGACAGGGATTTTTTCAGAGTTAATATTAATGTGGGTGCCCAAAAAGTGAGGTATCATGGAAAATATTGTTAGAACAATTAATCTGCTTGAAGGCTTGGGAAAGAGAGGAGGGAGGGAAATCCACAGCTGAATATCGGCGCAGCCAGAACAATAGAGATCCATACCCTGGGGTAAAGCAGTGTAGACCCTTATCTACTGCTGTACCTGTAGCAAAATGAAAACTGATGGAGACGGTCATGGAGTTTCTACTGGTTTTAGATTTATAGGACACTTGACAATAAAAGATCTAAATTATAGTTGTTTATTGGGGTTTTTTTTGGTAGTGGTAAGATCATGATAGACTCTATGTTTGATTTTACTTTCTATTTGGAGCATTCAGATGTTCAGTTTTGCTGCTCACATGAGCAGAGAAATTAGAGTAAATGACTGTTTAATTCAAAAATATTTTGAGATTGCAGTCCTGTGAGCATGCTTTATTAAACTGGCATATTGTTTTTCATAATTTTATTGGACAAATTGGCTTATATTTAAAATGTGCAATATACTATGCAAAGAGTTAATTATTCCACTAGGGTTCTTATAGTAATTGTGGATATTCAGGTTTCTAGTTTAAAAGTTTATCACTGTAAATAAATCATTGAGATAGACATTTGTTTCTTGCTTTTAATTCAGAGATTTGGGCGGGGGGCTCTTGCCATATTATGTATTCATCTAATAATCTGAATTTACAGCTATATACACATTCTTATGAACAATCAGAATCTGCTGCCTTTGTAATACAGTGAAGGAAATATTTGAAGCTTAATGTTACTCAAGAAGTATCGGATTTTAATTAATAACCATGTGGAACTGTTGTTCAGATAAGAATACTACTTTTTCTAATGAAATAAATAAAGTGCATTGTGTGAATAATCACAAAGACTTCCTCCTGGGCTATGCAAGATAAATATTCATTAAGTAAGATCAACAGTTGCAAGCAGAAGATAAGTATTATCAATATGGGAAGCTCTTTGTGATAAGAAGAGTTGTATTGATGGCTTGATGTGACAACTTAAAGCACAGTCCTACTATAAGGAATGACTCTGTAGCAGATTAGTTCCCCAGGTGGATTCAGTTCTATTTGCCTTCATTTGTCATGAAGCTAAACAATTGTATTTTGCTGCTGTTAATCCTGCAGAAGCCAGTCAGCTCTGGCAGGTGGACCAAGAGTTCTGACTTGTCTTATTAATGTAATGGCTAATGAAGTTTCACTGACAGAACTATTTTGTGCCCTCCCTTATCCCTGTGCAAACCCCTGTCATCAGTAAAGTTCCAGCGACATGACTGAGAATGTTTGTGGATGACTGTGGGATTATTTGGAAATAGCTCATGCAGAATTTGCCAAGGAAGCAACAGGAAGTTAACTTATTTATGAGTTACACTTATGGGACTAGAGGAAGAGTCTGGGCGTGGATCTGAATCCTGGATTATGAACTTTTTTCCCTCTACATCTCAAGGTAAGGAGTAATGATTTTTTATCTATTAAATAATAGGTATAATATCAGAAAGGAGCAAACACTTTCCCTTCCAAGCTGTCACCCATATGGTCAGGCATGACAGATGTGGGAGGTAACAACTGGGACCTTTTAATTTCTCATTTCAATTCTATACTAAAAGACAGAATGTGATCTGAATCTCATGTGTAGAACCATGCTACAGGATGAACCAAGGACAGGTAACCCATATCCACTCTCAGACAGATGAAGAATCTGAGGTACTATTTTAGTGTTTAAGTGTATCTCATTAAATGCACGGGAAATTAACTCCTGTACTGATCATTCATTCAAAAAAGTCAGCACAAAGATAGCACTACATTATTCTTCATTTATATAAACATATCCTATGTATTTTAGTGGGTAAATTTAGACTCCAAGTGATCAAAATAAGATGTTGATAAGGATATAAATTTTTCTACCAATTTAATTAATTGATAACTTTGACCTTAAGTGCAAATGGGAAGGAAGGCAGATGCCTCATATAATACACAAACTTGCCACGTTCCTTCACTAATTACATCATTTCAGGGTAACTATATCTTCTATTATTAAATCTATCTTTTATCTGGAATTTCTCATCATAGCATATCACTCTGGTGATTCCACCTTGTTCCAAATTACAGTTCCTGATACGCAATCTATAGGACAACTTATACTTAATTTGAATTAATTTCTTTATTAAGTGTGTAAGCCATTTTATTTCGGTTCTGTCAATGCTTTGCTGAGTTCTATAAAATTGTCAAAAGGCCTCAAAGAATTAAGGTATGTGTAAATTATTTTATTTTATTTTCAATTTTTCTTCACAATTCCTTGCCTTTCTGATGACAGGGTGGAACAGATGTCCCTGGAGGGACGGAGCGACTGTGGTCTGTGGAAAAAGGATGGTTGACAAAGGGCAGCTGCTGTAGAGGGGATGAAGTAAAACTGCTGGTTGGACCTTAAAGGGATGGAAAGAGCCTCCTATGGACCAGAGAGGATTAAATTTGATGCAGTTCAGATAAGTCTTAATTGCAAGCAACCCCAGAGTCGATTACATACCTCCAAGGACACAGCAGGTGGGAAGGGTTACTTTTTGCTCTCTCTTCATTCTCTGTTTTGAATTTATTTTAAAATATTCTGGTTTTCTCATTTTTATTAAACTGAGCACTTAGGCGTAAAATCTTTCTAGTTTCTTTGGGGAGGATTGGGTCAAGATGGGTCTAGAATATCTTTTTCAGTGCTCTGGTGACTCAGATCCCATCATGGTGGGTGAGACTTGTATTATTTTTATCTTTGATATTATATTTTAATTTTTTACTGTTTTGGACATGTTAATACTGTCAAATTAGAATTAAAGTAGGTATACCATTACAGTGCATTTTCCTGTTATTGGAGAAATTTTCTGCAGAAAGGCCATTACAAAACTCAAAGTTGAGGTCTCCATTAACTGCAATTTAATAATTAGTTTTAAGTACACTTCACATCAGTTCACTCATGGTGAGAAATATTTACGTGGTTTCACACTGCTGGAAAAAGCAAAAGGGACAGGTTTTTCATTTATGTGCCAAAAATTATTGTGTATGTGAAACAGGCTTAACCTGAAGCTATGGTTGCATTTACCATCAGTGCTTCTTTAAGTGTATTTTCCTTACTAGTTGGAAATATAGAAATTTATCCTGGTTTTCCAGAAGACTAGAACAGTATGTACAATGACAAACAAAACATTTTCCCACCTCCCTATATTAACTTGGATCAGCAGAAGTCTTTGACATGTATTTCGCCTTTTAAACTGATTTAAAATAATTATTTTTAAGGGAAGACTTTAATAAATATATTGTACAATTTGCATAATGCTCTTCTGAAACTGCTTCCTCATATCCATGTGGTGAAGAGGTGATTCTACATGCTTGAGATTTTACATTGTGTGGGTTATTCATATTGCCTGCCTTTAGTAAAATGTCTATTTTAAAAGTATAGGCTCCGAGAGCAGTCAGTGAGAAGACGTAATCTCCCCTAGACAGCAAATTATGAGTACATCTCTCCAATGGAAATTTATGTTCCTATTTTATGCACTTGTATTACATGCCCAGGATTAGATGATATGACTATTCTTCTTCAGAAACTGTTTAGAAAGATTCTTCTGCAACTGGATTGGTATGGAATGAGGGTCTGCAAAGGAAAACCTTGAATAAATTGCCTCAGGTGCATAAAGGATGTTTTATTTTTATTTCATTTTTTTGATTGTCATCAAAACAGTGAAAATTAAATAGAGTCTGAAATAGAAAATATTCATTTTGGGGGGAGGACCTCAAAATGAAATTCTGATAAACTTCCCTAGTTTCGACAATGTTAATGTTTTTATGGAACAAGATTTTCTTAAAGAAATATGATAACTTCAAAGTTTCATCAGCTTGGTCTGTTGAAAACATTGAATTACATGTGAGAAATTATCTCCCAATATAAATTTGGAGGATTTAGCACAAAAAAAAAATTGAGAAAGATAAATAATTAAAAATAGTAACCAAATCCCAAAAAATAATTATTTAGTATAAGATCAAGGTAAAAGCAAAGAAGGAACAAAGCCTAAATTATGTATTTAAAAAAAAAAGTTTAAGTAGACTTAGACATGGAATTAATTCTTTTTAAGTTGGGTTAACTGAGTGATAGAATTATAAGGGGAAGGACAGATATAATTGAAAACTTTCAGAAGAGTATGCAAAAGTTTTACAAGGTCAAGACTGAATTTTTTTTAATTCTTATATAATTTCATTTATTTGTGATTGTGTTAAATATATATGAGAATGACAGTGTTTGCTCTAAATTAACAAAATCTGTCATAAGAGTTCTACTTTTAACTAATAACACTTTTTAAAAGATGCTACTTTATAAGCAAATGAAATAGAGATATTTATTCCGATCAGACACAAATAAAGCAAGGAGTTTGGGATTTTACTTTTTTTAAAATTGCATTACTGTCCACATTTCTTAATTATGCTTCATTTACCTCAAACACAATTGCTCTTGAAGGGAAGCAAAGATGAAGTTTCTCATAAAAGATTACATCTAGTGGCTTCTGGTTTAAAAAAAAAAAAAACCAACGGTGCTAAAGGCTAAAAAGCTTTATTGAAATTCTAAAGAAGAAATCTGCAAAAGCTTGGTGCTTCAGGCTTGTTATCAGGTACCTGCATTTGGGCATCCTGACACTCTATAATTGAAATGCATTGCTCAACCTTTAGTCTATGAAAATGGTATGCTGTCATTAGCACTGACTGCTTGCTGTATTCTCTTGTTGTTCCTTAGGCCAGCTTAAACCATCGCAGATGAAATAGCCTATTTCATGTGAGACCCCTGAGTTTGCCATTGTTAAAGTAGAAGGTGAATGCAGTGTTTAGCAATGCACTGAAGTATAATATAATGGAATTGCTAGGAAAGAAGATAAGTTTCCCTTACATACCTCCCTTTTCCTTTCTGATTTTGAAGTGGTTTTCAGGTTCTTCGTTAAGAATCCCATGTCATTGCTAACATTTTTTAAACTAAATTTTAATTTAACCTTCTAATGTACCTAATACACTTGAAGTAATTAGTTTTCTCCCCCACTCCCACTCCTACAGCAACAAGAGATGGCAGGAGTATAATTCTTGGCACCTCCTGTACTAAAAACAGGAGCAAAGGTGCAGTCCACTTACCATGTTTGGATGAATCAGCACATCTGTCTAAGCTGATGTCTGAAAATTGGATTAAGGTTTTCTCCTAAAATATAGACAGAATTGAACCTGCATTGAGGCAGCGCTCTTCCCCTTCCTTCCCTCATTGTCTCTATCCTGTTCTCTTTACCTGGAGAGGCGAAACATTTTCATTCTGCACCACCTTTTTATTGAGATTAAAGAAATAACATGAGCTGTTCATGACAGAAAGCATAGCAGGAGAATCTCCTCTGTGTATATAGTCTCTTCAGCTACGTTGAGATCATAGAAATTTAAAGGAGTAACACACAAATAAATAAAAGACTTATAAACTGCATGTATTAGATTTTCATCCTTAAATTTAACTCTGGCTGGGATCCTAAATCTAAGGCTGTTTTACAGTCCATTTACAAAAAGAGAAGTTTGCAGAAATTTGCAGAAATTTGCGAGAATACCCAACTTCCCTCAAGATTTCTGACATTCAATTTGGATGATGTATTACAAGATCAACTGCTTTATAACTTCATTTTTCCATTATTTGCAGCAGAAATGTTATTAGATATGGATTTAAGTAATGTGATTACCAGTGAGTGGTAATTTTGGAGTATCTGTGTGGGAACTACTTGAGGAATTATTGCACTACTGAAATCAAACCATGATTCAGATTTAAACTTAATCTTACCCTAAGCTATCCTGAATATTATCAACACCTTTCCATCCCTTTTGAAAATAAATGGAAAGGTAAAATATTTTAAGTAATGGTATGTTTCCTATGTTATGTGTCCTGACAAACTAAAACAAGAGAATTCAAATTTTTGTAATTAGAAAAAAGAAATCAAATCTTCCTATGCATTTTGAAGAAGTAGTATAAAAAAGGCTATTGATCAAATTTGGGAACTGTTCTTGGTATAGTGGTCAGGTTTTTGTTAATATTCTGAATAATATGTAACTGAAGACTTCCTGTGGGAAATATATATCAGCTTTGTATTCCTTCTGTCCATCCTCCAAGGCGGTGCAGCACCCTGTTGCCTTCTGAACTGCAGCTTTTCTGAGATGATTGACTGAGCTGATGGTTTTAATGATTTTCTATGGTAAACATTTGAGTTCACTTTTGGTTGCTACGCTGGTGATTTGTTCCATTAACTGTGCCCTCTAATAGTTGCTAAACAACATTTTATTTAGGGTTCAATTGAGAAATTCACCCACAAGCTCAGAGTGAGTTAATCTGTAAGAACAGAGAACCCCCAGCAAGGCAAACTCTGATGCACTTTAGATCTTTCACTGACAGGCAGTAGAGCAGAGTTTCCAGACCACTGATCACTATGATCACTGGCTGCTTTCTCTTCTGTTCTTAGTGTTTTGGGTTTTGCCCGGTTTATTACCTCAGTTGTTCCTACAATGCCTGCAGCTGCCATTCTCTCTCTGTTACTGTCAGCATGGGTTTGCGTTGTTATGTCTTTGGTGAGATTTGTGTCACGTCCAGGAGACCTAATATTTCTTCAGTTTCCTCATCTGCTTGTAGTTCTGGGTTTATACCCGAGTCCCTCCACCTCCTCCTCCCCGAATCCCTGCCCGTGGTACACAGCCGCCTGTACCAGGGCACGCCGGGACTCTGTGTCCTTGTGGATCACTCCTTGGTGTGTCACTAGCCCTGGAATAAGGGGACTAGGAGCAAGACGATGGTTTGAAATTTAAGTATCGAGTCTTCATTTCAGTCCCCAAGTGGAACAAATATTGTGTTTGCCTTCATTTATTTCTGTTGTCTGATCTTCTATTAGGGCAAGAAATAATTCCCCTAGGATTGGAATCTGTGGTGTTGGCAGCTCCTTTTCCAGGGAATTCTGAAACTTGGCCTTGCAGAAAATTATCTCCTTCCTTCAAATCTTCCTCAGGTTGCTATTGCTCACTGCCTTATTAGAAGTGGTCATAAAAATGAGCCTTTTGGGGGAGAGGTCTGTAATTGTTGGGTTGTTTGGCTTTTTCCTTTCTGTGGAAAATTTCCTTAGCTAACGTCAGATTTTTCTATATTTCCAAGTGTAGTCAAGCATCCAGCTGACAGTAGAAAACTTCTATAACATCTGCATCAATACAGACATGTCTCAAAAATAGTCATTTCAACATTCAGTAGATTTACTTCAAACACAGAACAAATTGAAAGAGCCGAAATTTGTGCAGTCATTTCTTTCTGAACAGAAACTTGAAAACCTTTATATTTTTATTGCAGCTTTTTACAAGGAAAAAAAAGAAAAATCGTATTTAGCTTGTTCAGCTGACAGGCTTTGGAAGATAATGGCATTGTGTTAATGTTTCAGGTTTCCTGTTAATATACATACATTTTTGTAGCAGAGTGATAATTGCTGGTTAGGCTTGCTTTAGAATCGCATCTGGAGCACTTGAACACTCACTGATAAATGTGAGATGATAACAAGAGCAGATAACTGAGTTTATAAATATACTGCTATAGAATGTATCTACTGGGTTTTTTTAACAAATTAGTAAGATAACGAATGAAATTACAAAAACATTTTGATTACTTGCATGTTTTGGGGTTTGTTTTTGTTTGTTTTTTAATTCTATAGATTGAAAACTAGTTTTGAAAGAACACAAATTTGGGGGAGGGGGGGTGATCATGGGAATATATTTGCTCTAATAGTCTTAACAACATTATAACTGTTTATTTCAACAGTTTCATTCTAACCTGCAGAGCAGTAGAGAAAAGCCCTGATTTATGCTGTTCCAGAACGATCTGTAAAGGTTGGCTGTTGTGGTCTTTTGCGGGGGTTTTGTTGTTTGGGTTTTGTTTGTTTATTTGTTTGTTTAAATGTAGCAGTTCTACAATACTAGATTCTGATTTGCTACTGGCTTGAATCCCTTGACAAACTTTAAAGGTCCTACATAAATGGTACAAAAACACACTGATGAAAAAATGATTTGGACTCTTTATAAATGGGAACAGATGTGATACTTTTGCTGTGATTCATGTGCTGAGAACACTTGGGTCTGATCTTGGCTCTGAGATAATTTGGGTGGAGCAGATTATCGTTAGCTGTCAGCTGGGGTGGGAAGACTTGCAGTTCAGGTGATGCTCCTGAACAATCTGCCACAATCTGTCAAGTCCTGAGTCATTCCTGGAAAAAAATATTCCACAGTTGGTGTAGTCCTTGAACTATAGGATGAGCAAAGCATCTTTAAAAATTGGTTCCTTAGTCTTTCTGTGCTTCAACTGCACTCCATACATGGGGATAGCAGTATTACCCTCATGAGTGAGATAATTTTAAATTGTAAGAGTTATAAATATTGTATTAACATGAGCCATTGAAACACCTGAGCTAGAAGTATTGAAATTCCAAAAATGCAAAAATATTAAAGAATATGATCTGATGTATATCTGTACAATGAGACGAATGTTATTACCAACACCCATGTAAACTTGCACGGGAAGGATATAGTCTATAATGTTGAAAGAAGGGGGACAGGGTGGAAATCTGCTGTTAAATAAAAAAGTTTAATATCAAATGGCATATTTTTAAATAGTAACAGCTCCTGTGTTATCTTGGGCACCCATTTACTACTATTGGCAGTCAAAGTCCTGAGGGTGAGCTTTTAATTTAAAGCTTTACATTAAAGAACTATTCTCGTATAGCACATTTGCCTTCTAGCCTCTGCAAATAAATAACAAGTGTGCCATACATCATGGTCAAGTGAGTTCCACTGCCAAATGGATAAAACCGCCTAGACCATTTTTTGTAGTACTGGAATAGGAAACATTTATTACATCCGTTATAGACAGCAAAGTGATTTAAGAGCCAAAGAGGTGTCATTTATATAATGTAACAATTCTTCTTAACTCTGAGAAATAAAATAAGCAAGGATCCAAACAGGCTCTACATCTATACTGCTACCCCACAAAACTGGACACTGCTATAAACCTAGATGGTCATCTGGAGCTGAATTTTACAGCTAGATATTTCTACACTGTATCTTGTTGCCTGACTTCAATATCCTCAAACTTTATGCAGTTTGAAGCACAAATATAGATAAAATTTCTTTTCTTGCACCTTCTTTCATTTAGAAATTAGAAAAACGGTGGCAGTTGCAGAACACTGTTCACTGTATCTCTGCAAAATTTTTTGTTTCAGAAATTATAATACTGATAACTGACCACAGCTGCTTCATTGTATCACACTATCACACATTGTTGCGCCCATGCTGCTTTCTATCCATGCCCATGCTGATGCTAGAGAACATGCTCTAACGTATAAGCAAAGATGTATTACTAATAGTACTCATTTTTCTGTTGTCATAGCATCAATGTGATGTGCTCTTTGAACTGGGCTCTGTAGAGAGAAAGCCACTGATATTTAACTTTAAAACAAGAGATAACAAAGAAATAAAAGTTCCAAATGGCAGAGTGTGTTCTGATAAGCACTTGGGAGACCAGTCTTAAAAGGAGACTGGAACAGAGGTTAGGCTGGAACAGATATTACACTGAGAAGAATGGGAAATAATTGCTAAAGGCGTTGGTGTATTTTCTGTATGTACTCGCACGTCATCAGAGTTACAGGAAAATTCTTTGAATCGCATGTCTTGCAGACGTTTGGCAGAAATCGCCAAGTGATGTGGGGGTGTTGCATCTGTTCATGGCTAAGGAAGGCCTTCAGAAGTACATTTTTACTTGCTTTCTCATAGGCATTTAGAGTGATACCTGCTTCTTTGCAAGGTATGAAGTCAGAAATCTTACCACAAACTGTTTCATGGTTTTTAATGTTGTTGAGTTTTCACTTTGAATTTCACTGTAGGTTTAGAAAACTACATCCTATTCTTTGTGTGCTTGGTACAGGGGCCTGTTAAGTCTCTGAACACAAGAAACTTGCTGAATTTCCCTGGGGCTGGTGATCTTATTACTTGCTATTTGTTGAATTAATCCTCTTGGGAACCATTTAATATTTTTAGCCCTTAAAACTTTCAGAGCTTCATATTATTATGAAAGATTTAACTGAACAAAAGTTGTTAGGACAGGGCTTAATTTTGCAGACCCCATCTTTACTGCCTTATAAGGCCACCTGTGTTTGCCCTTCAGTGCATAAAATTTTAGAATGCATCTGAAATGTACACCTGCCAAGAGCCCACTTTTTCGAATCTGGGGGAAAAATTGCATAACATCAGGATGTGAATCGATGTGTCAGTTAACACCTCTCCCTCCTTACATGTTGCATTATCTCTTCACAGACTCATCTCTTCCCAGACTCCTTTCAAAGGATTCCAAGACCTGCTGCTTTAACTGTACCCGTCAGTGATGGTTGTATTCCACTTGCCTCACTCTTTGTCCTGCAGCTTGAGCAGGATCCGTTTCCACTTGTGGATGCATTCCTGGTTAGGGAGGAAATTATTTTTTCCCCATTGCCAAGTGGGGTCTCTCATCCACAGCTTGCAGCTCTTCTGCTTCATAAAGCTGTAGAGTCTTTATTGTGAGCGAGGAATTGGGCTTAATCCCCCTTGCCCTGTCACAATGGCTTCTCTTCTCAATTGCAGCAGAGATGCCTGTGTGGCAGCACAGGACCTACAGCATAAATGCATGGTGCTCACAGGACATTCCTTCATGGCTAGTCAGAATCGCTCTAGAGATATTTTCCACAAAGCTGTCTTTATGCAGGGAAGAATCTGAGCTATTTGGTGGGCTATTTTGCATGCATTAGTAGTAGTGCCAAGGTGTAAATCAGATTAAGACAATTGACTTCAGTGGGAGATTTGATAGAGTGAAGAACGAAAGCTCAGGCTCTAAACAGAATAGTGTGTGTCTGTTTGGGTATTCAGAATATCATCTCAAAATGTACCTATTCTGACACTGAATTTTAGTGTAAGATATATAACGTATCTCTGCCACGTTAGAAGTCTATTTCTAATATTGACTTGGAATGTAGATTAATAACATACTCAGCATAGATTTCTATGTATGTATGTTATGCGTCTCTTCATTTTCATTTCTACAGTAAGAGAAATCTCTCCCATAATTCCAGCTCAAGGAAGCTGACAGGACTCAAAAAGCTAACCTTCTGAGGGCTGCACTTGCAAAGCATTCCTCCCTTCCAAGACCAAATCCAAGAACAACAAAAAATGCCAAAGGAATAACTATAAAGTACATCCTTTTTACTACATGAAATTTTCAGGGACAGCATTTGTCATTCAGTTGTGATCTCTAATCACTCAGTGAATATGCTTGTCCTGCAAATGCTCTTGTAAGTTATGCTTTAACCTTAGCAGGACTTTTAAGAAATATTCCCAGTAAAGAACATAATGGATCACATTAGTTACTGGATTGAAATCACTTTTGATTTTCAAATTACATAAAGATTCTGTTACCTTGGCCCATTTGCATGGTCCTGCTTTTTTCAGTCATAGTTTTAACTCAAGCATTCATATTTTTAAAATTGGGTGCATAATGTCTCAAGTCAATAAAGTGGGCAACGTTTGTTAGATCATTTGCCATCCTGCGAATGTAAACTTTCCCTCTATTGTACCTCTGCTGTTGTTTCTTTGATCTACTTCAAAATATGAAAAACAACTCTCTTGAGAAGATGGTTCAGACCTAAATACTTTCCTCTTTGTAAGCTTTTCTTTATTAATATTGAAACCAGTGTGACTAAGGTAGAGGTTTCTGGGTGATCCAGACAGGAGAGGACATGGATCAGCTGGGGTTGTGAAGCCAAATTCGTGGTGTTGCACTGGAACCTGCTGGTACCCTTTGTACAAGTCAGCCCACAGGGTGCTGTTGTCATCAGCACCTGGAGCCCTCTCAGACTCAGCTCTCTGAAGCCTGTAATGTGCTGAGTTGAATTTTAGCATGTGGCTGGCAGAGTTATGATTTCATACTGTCGTTGTATAGACTTGTGATCTCGAAGGCCCGGATCTGTCTGCTCTGGTGTGTTGTCTTCAACTTAGAACTCTTTAAAAAAGAATTTTTTTGGCTGTGGAAATCGATAGAAAATGCATCACTTTTTATTCAGAGCACACCCTTGTGCTGAAGGGGAGACAAATGTAAGTTTTGGTAGTTAAATATTTCATCTGGGGTACTGGAATCATTATTTGCTAGTCACCAAAGAACTGAATTTTGTAATTCATTTAGGTAAAATATTGTTTTTCTGACATATTCTAAAGCTATTGAAAATCTCTCTTTAAATATCAGATGAAGAGCTATAGACTATCCAAAATATAGCCTCAGGTTTAAAGCAAATGAAAGGAACTACCTTTTCCACAGCATGTTGTTAAGTTGCAGAATTTGTTGCCATAAGAGACTGTGGAGACTGACAGTGTAAATGGGTTCCAAAAAGGGTTTAGCTAAATCTGTTGGTTGCTACTAAACATGATGATCTACAAGCAAGCACCAGCTCAGAGAGTTCCTAAACTTGTCATTGGAGCTGAGGAATATGCTGTGGAAGGATTGCTTTCTTGGGGTGGTAAGAAGGAAGGCGTCTTCCCTTACACAGACAGACGTTCCACAAACAGGTCTCGTATAGTAGGTTTTATTTGGGGGTGGCAAGAACTGAGTAAAACTCAGTGTATGGTAGTAGTATGACACTAGTAGTAAAGCCCCATTCCTAAGGTAGTCCCCTGGAAAGTGAAACAGTTTCTTTTTTAGCAAAGCAGTTTTACAAACGTTTGCTTTTTTATGAGTGATGGCAATAGCACATTAGGAGAACACATCGTAAAGGGAGTTGTTTCCTACATGATGCAACTATTATTTGAGTACAGCCATATGATGAGGTAGAGGTCAAAGGATAAATATTACTCAGTACGGCACATTTTTGCAAGCTGAATCAATATCTTTCTTGATTAACAGCAATTGTATTAATCGTTGTTCAGCTAGAGAGGGGCGACATTGCGCAGCATACAGGATAGCTGGGTAAAGTGTGATATGAATGCTACCTGCTGCTGGTGAAAACTGTTCTCTGCATCTTGACTGCTTTGGGGGCTTTAAATTCTGCCCAAACAGCATTTCTAGGTAGAAAAGGAGAAGAAAACCCAGACTTTTGGTAGCCCTTAGAGAAAGGAACTGGATAAATCACAAGCACTGCTAGGGACCACGAGAGGCTGTCTGCTGGGGAGCTGACATTGTCCCTGTTCTTCCTGAGGCAGTAAGAAACAGTTGTTTGGACCAAAAGAAGATAATTCTGGTCTTTATAAAAGGATAAAGTGAACTCTCAACAATTTTTAATCAAATGGCAAACAGTAGTATCATATTAGCTAATAAATTTACCAAGAATTTAGGGAATTTAATCCATTAATCTTAAATCTCTGCATAGACAGGAAGTCATTGAGATAATGAGTCACCTGAGGCAATAAGATTCAGGAGAAATCAAGCAGCTAATTTTTGTCTGTGCCTGTGAATATTTCTTTCAGGAATCCTATCTCTTTCTCTTGAGAGAAGTATTATTAGCACCTTCTGCACTCCTTTCGTGCCAGAATGCTTAAGGAACCACATCTAGGGCTGGGACTCTGTGCTCTTGCAGGCATTCATGTCTGTTTTTTTGATGGTGAGTAATTCGTGAAGAGCGTTTGCTAATCGAAACATGTCAAACAAACATTCAGTCTAAATTTGCTTATTTGTTTTAGCATTTAAAATCTTCAACAATTTGAAGCGTGTTTCTGTGTGCATTTGTAAATTGTGGACTTGGAACATATTTTATTTTTAAGTAATCCTTTGTTCAGAGGACTTTTTACCCCATGTATTTTACTGGTTCAGTTCCAGGTTGTTGTTGGGTAATTTTGTGGAGGGTTTCTTTATCTGCTTCTAGTAATGCTTTTCCCACTGGAAGAAACACTTATTTCTTCTAATTTTTTCAGTCTAATCTTCAAATAATTGCACCAAATACAGCTTTTTTTCTCTTATCATATTTCGTTTTTGAATTTTCAGGTTCTACACAATAGCTTAGAATCAAATGACTAAAAGATGGTATATCAGAGTGTGTGCGTGTGTATGTGTGTGTGGTGGGATGATGTGGTGGAATTCAGGTATACCAGCAGGGAAAAATCAATGTTTATCATGATCTTTTCTCAGTGTGAAATGGACTGAGAAAGGATGTTATGTAGCATGAAATCATGTAGAATGACCTTGAAAGAATTTAGAAGGTAATCATGAGCATTCTGTCTGAGCCTGCAGATTTATTATAGCGCAAAAATGCTGTGAGTTCACCTATTATACTACTAAGCAAACAGAGAATTTATAATGGACATCTGTGTGATTAAAAGCTCAATCCCCAGAGAGTGGTGAACACCTCATAATTTACAAATAGAAAAACCATGACTGAGATGTTAAAGACATTCCTCATGCTTGGAATCAAATTCATATTAAGGGAGTTTAGAATGTGGCCTCTTTCTCAATGAGGTAGGGAATTATTAAATCCTTGTTAAATCTATTGTATGTTTTTATTTTTACTTTCAGCTTCTGAGTGTATGTATCTGATTATTCTGGAAGCTTTGCATGCAAAAGAGACTTAGTAAGGAGTCCTGACTTTTCACAGAGGCTATGTGACCATTATGAATTTGTTTTCTGTCCAACCACCACAGGACAAATGTTTATCACTCAGTTATCCTCATTCCGGTCACAATTCCTACATCTCCTTAAATTCCATCCTATACCTCTGTCCAAGAAAGATAATATTTCTTAAAGATTCAATGGGAAGATAATGTGTATCATTGATAAATAAACTCAGGGTGAGCATGTAGGATGCTCACATGTGGATGAAATTAATTTTGAAAAATATTCTTATAATAAGCTGGCTGTGTTCATGGTAATAGTACAGAGCAATATGTCAAAATCCATTCCATTCTGGAATATTTTAAAATGCCTTGGAAAACTGCAGTTGACCGATACTACCTGATGTTTTTAAAATGTCTGAACATGCTACATACAAGTTTCTTCTGTATTTGAAAGAACCGGAAAAATGTATTCTTGTTCTTTTTATTAGCTAAAAAATGATTTGCTTTAGAAGCACTTCTGCTTATGCACGTTCATTTCCCTGTCACTTAATTTTTGTTATATTTTTATTAATCATCAGAGTCAGTCTGATGATTTTCAGATGCCATCATGCTCTCATCTGCCTATATGGCCTACTCTGCAAGTCTTTACTTAATGTTAATTTTTTATGTGATTCTTAATGTCCTCTACTTATCAAAAATCAACTGCTAAATGGACAAGTCAGTGTGACAGGTGATGCACTGATTTCCAACATTTTCATAGTGCTCATAGATGGTAATTAACCCACAGTTGTCTCAAGGGATGCTAATAACATCACGTGGCATTTTTGTCTGTATTTTCATAACCAAAAACTGCCGCAAAATGCAATTCTTTCTTGCCATCATTCACTATTGACTCTCAGGTACCACAGACTTCTGTATGAGTTGGAACAGCTTTGAAGTAGATAGCTATTTCTTTTCAACACAAACATACTAGAAATATTTCACGTATTTGGAAAAATCTTTTGATAAAGATAAAGAACGCTTTTGAGGTACACATTTAAATTGAACCATTAGGAACATCAGGTTGCAATGGTAAATCTTGATTGCATATAGATTCTTCTTTTTCTCTGTCAGCTGTAATGATGTTATACATGTGTATTAGGGAAAGTACATTATTTTATGTTGAATTGTGTGAGTCAGAATAGATTTCTCTCTTTTCTCATTAAAGAATATTTTGACTAGTTTTCTTAGGCAATATTGTAGTATTAAGCCTATGGAAAAGGTTTAGCTTTGAACCTTTTTTTCCACACTAGGAAACTTTAAAATGATTTTTTTTATTTTTTAAGCTGAGTGCTTTACATGTATACGCATTGCAGAAAAGTGTAAGAATTAAATTTCATTCCTTTCACCAATCATAGATGAATATTTGTTAGCTGTGCTACATTGCAGTAAGAGGAAAAAGTAGTGGCTTACATTTGTCTGTAGGATGACAATCTTTTCAGATGTTTGCTTCAAAGAGGCCCAGACTGAGTCATCCAGACCACTTTTTTATAATCACTTACCTTGATGTACTGCATTTAAAAATACTTCAGTAAGTAACCTGAAGTGGTAGGGATCAAAATTATTGGACATTTCTGAAAATTTGTGCCTAAACATCCACTACAGTGTCTAAGAAGGATCATTCACAGCAGTTTTTTGTAGACAGTGTATAAATGGCAGGTGACTTAACTGTGTGCTCAGTCAGAGGAGGGCATGTAGTTCACAGTCATAAGGAGCAGCCCCTGAACAAAAGTCATCTTCTCAAGCCATTGCTTTCCCTATCATTAGATTAACTATGGAACCATTAAATTTTAGGACTAAATGCAAATATCTCTCCTTTTCTTCAGTGGTGACATGCTGCGATTCACACCTGTGTCTGGCTGCATGTTTTCTCCTTTTCATTCTGGCTGTTCTGCATGGCAGAATCATGACGTTTCCATCATATTACCAATCTTCCTCAGCCCCGTGATTTCAGTTTAAGTGATTTAATTTTCCATGTCATAGAGACATACAGCACTATGGAGCTTTTATGCAGGTGAAATTTGCGTTACCCATAAGCATCTCCAGTCAAAATTCCTCATAAAGTACATATTTCAATTAATGTTTCTGATTCCTGGTCATAAGAATGTAAAAAGTTTTATATTCTGAACTTGTGTGGAATAGCCAACAAGTAATTCTACTACAGCTCCATTATATTTTTAAAAATTACCTGCCCCCTGTTGTGACACAACTCCCACAGTACAGCAGCATAGACATATAAATAACTATCTTCTAAACTTTCTATCAACGAATATTGTTTTCTGTCATCACAATTGCACCATGAAATATGAAAGTTCAATTTCCTCTTCATTTCCTTTTAATAAAACTTCTGTTCATTTCATTTTTGAAAAGAGATTGGATCTAAATTACTTTGACTTCTTCTGGCCTAACTTTGGTGAATGTTTCGAGAGAGAATCTGAAACCCTTTTAAAACCTACCAAGGAGATTAAGGGCTGTATTCTGGGGTTTTTGTACTTACATTCTCATATCTCTTTCAATACAAGTCTTTTGCATTTAGAAATGACAGTATTGATTCCAGGACATCGTTACAAGAAGCATAAATGTTGTGCCCACTGCTGTAGCTGCTGTTTAAAACTTAACATTTCCAAACAGCAATTTTTTGTTCAAACAGTAGGCAAGGGAGTTAACTGCAGAAGTAAATTTGCCAGATTATTTTCAAGCAAAAGCCATTTTACTTTATGGTGCTTATACAGCCTTTCCCAGTTTGCGTAGATAGCATTTGGAGAGATGGGAACTATATGATTTTTACCATTGTACCTACCAGTGGCTTATTAATGATGAAGTTAATGGAATTAAACCAAGGGAAAAAATAAATTGGCTAAATCAAATGCAGATTTCACAGGCTGCCTCTATATGCACGTTGTATCTTTTTTCTTTCAGTTTTCTTGAATATAGCATGGAAGGTTTTTCCTAAAATTACAGCAGTGACTCAGAGTAAGCTCAGTTTATATGTTATTAGCTTAGGCTTGTGGGTCATCGACTGTGTCTGTCCACTGAAGTTAGAGGTTTCTGGGCTGAATAACATCTTCCAACACAACAGGTTAGAAGACCAGCCATTCTCATGACACTGAATGTTTCATACTGTTGTTCGCTTCAGCTAACAGTAAAGGGCATGCTGAATGCTGTGGAATTGACGGAATTTCTGCTTAAACCTCTCTGACAGAAGTATAGTATTTCCAAGTATTTTAGAAAATGTATTGTGACTGTTAGAGGCATAAATACTAGCGTTGTTTCAGTGTGCATAACTTCATGCACATGTGCATGTGATGGAATATATATACTCAGAAAAGAAGATTTTCTTTTTCAGCCTTTGTTGTGAGACCAAGAAACAATGTGATGCAGGCACTGAATGTTCCTGCCATTCTAGAAGTGATCTTTCATCAGCTGGGATTGCATGGTACGACTGACGATGATTCTCTATTCATAACTGCTCTTTGGGTAAATCACAGTTCTCTATTTTTTTGTTATGCATAAATTCAGGCAGGAGAAGCAGTTTTGTCTGTACAGAAGCTCAGTCTCTGCAGAGCGAGATTTTGTGTGTGCATCAAGGAGCACTGTCACTGGAGACCACAGATTCTTTTGAATTGCTTCAGAATGTGAAGCTAAGACTGATATTTTGTGAAGCTAAGACTGATGAATCTACCTCTGTGTGCCAATGAGGCTGCATCTGAAAGTGATACCAAAAATTCTTTACTGCAGTCAAACCATCTACATTTACAATAGCGCACTGCATAACATGTTTAGCATTAATATTCCAATGTGGAGATGTGAACACAAGATTTTGACAAACGTTGTTTCCCATTCCCTTCATTAAATTGATAATGAGTTTGAATTCTGAAGAAATCATGTAAGACAGTATGTTGGCTCCACAATGATGTAATTATAGCTGTGTTAAACTATTCCAACAACTCTCTTGTGCACATGAAATCAAACAATTTTGGAACAATATTTCATCTAATTTCCAATGTGTAATTGAGAAATGTGCTCTTAATTTTCTTTGTTCTTTGTTGGCAAAATATCACAAAACCCCCTTCATCTGACAGTCTTGGGTTGGTTGGGGGAGAAAAGAAAAGAGAAGCAGGACCTCAGACCTCAATTTCACTTATTATAATAAATCAATTTCATACTCATTTGTGTTTAATCTCCATTGGAAATTTACATTATCCAATCAGAACTGAACAAGTCCCTCAGGGGAGATCAAGTGTCACATAAAAATTCAACAGGAAATTCATGCAATAAATCAGTAAAAGTACAACTCATATATGGAGATTTTAAACCCATCTAAATTCTATTAAAAACCTCTAAATCCTATTTTAGACAGAACAAGAAGGAAGCTTGGGAACTGTAATGTCCCTAAGAGGCCCCTCAAAGTGCATATACTAATATTTAATCATTTATACTTTTCATATGTCCAAATTAAGTAGTTTAACTGAAGTGAGTATGGCTTTCATTTATACTTTTTCTTCTGACAAGGAGTAGTTTATAGAGACAACATTATATCATCGTAATCTTCAAATATTTAGCTAGTTAAAAATATATTCTGTACATTGTAGGCAACCTTTTAGCCTATTGAATTAAAATTTTCAGTATATGTGGTAAGAGAAGGGTTTATGTGATTTACAGTGGATCTAGACATTACTTCATGAGGTTTGAGCATGTGTAGATGTCCTCTTTGAAAAACAGGGAAGAAGCAGGAGGGATGAAAAAGGAGGAGGAAGCAGACGAATGACAATGGAAAAAGCAAAAGCCATCTGCAGTGTATGAATTAGTAAATTCAAAGTGATGGGCTCTACATTTCCTACCTTGAAATGAGAAAAAGATATGAAGTAATGGTGGATTGCTTCCTGTTCAGCAGCAGTCAAAAAGAAAGAAAGAGCATTAAAACCAATTAGGTCTGGTAGGTTTATAAAATCAAGAGTTTATGAAGAAGAAGGAAGCAGTGAGATATCTGTAGTCCTATCCAGCTCCAGTTCAGGGGGACAACTGCTCTGAAATAATTTACTGTACTAACTGCTGCTTTTTATCTTCTGGACTTCTGGGATGTTTCTTATCTGGTGAAAGAAGTCACACTGAAACAAAAGACAGAAGCCTGGAATATTTGTTTAATATAAACAAGTAATGCTGGAAAAACTGGATTGAGAAAATTGTCTTCTGGGACATTTGAAACACTGCGTGTGCTTTACATTTGCGGTCTTGGTCTGAGTTCAAGACAGCTTCCCCTCCTTCAACTAATATATCTGTGATTGGTATCCATGATAAAGCTATTCTTTAAAGCTCTAGCTATGGTGTAGAAACAAGGTAGGAGAATAAACCAGAAACCCATTGTATCAAAATGATTACATATACAAATGCCTTGGCTTAAAAAATTATTTTAAAACTCCAAATATTTATATAATTTGGAAAGTGAGAGATAAAGTGTAAAAGTACATTAAAAGAAACATTTTTCCTTAAAACATATTATTTGGACTAATTTGAACTAGTTCTGTTTGAGGACAAGACTGCAAGTATAATTAACCTCTTGGTCTCTGCATATTTGTATCCCTGAGTTTAAAAAACGTGTGAATGAGTTTCATTTTCACTTTGAAAGAAGTTGTTATAGGGAAGGCTCATTAAAACTGACACATTGTTGTTGCCCACATTTCTCTGTTATTTCCTCAAAATATGAATAACACATAATCAGAATAGTCAGGGTATCTTTATTATCTTTGGATTATTTTAGGGAAAGCAACAGATAGTAGTATTTGAGTTGTCCAGATATAGAAAATATATCTGTCTGTCTTTGTATCTTGTTTGCCTTTTTACAGACATCATTCAAAATAATTGGGCAAGTATTTAAGTTCCTGCTGGATCAATAATATATGCTGGAAGTTATTCATCTGGTTGGAGGCTTCCTGAAGTCAATACTTGTATGACTTCACCTTACACTTTTGACACAAGATAAGACTTTACCTTCTGCATCTATTTAAATCCGTATGCATTTAGCACCAAACAGGACTAACACTTTACTTATTTAAGGAAGGAAATTTAAGCTTTTGAAAGTTCTACCCTGAGGAAACGAGCGCTGTCTAGTTCTCATTTGTACACTTTACATTTCTTTTTTTCTCTCTTATTGCTCTTACTTCCTCTTAAAATTGTTACATTTTTCAGGAAAAAAAAGAGATGTTCTGGCTTGTGAGAGTAGGAAAACCTGTGCTGAATCAAGTATTCTTGTTTTTGGGGAAGCTGCAATTCTTGGTTGATACAGTGTGCTTGGATTAATTAGATCTGTTATACAGCACAGGGGTGTAGAGGCATGTAGAAATTAGATCTAAATTCTACTTTGTTTTTGTGTAGATGAATTGGAGCAAAACAGAAATTGTAAAGGAATACAAATTAATACTTCATTTGTTATTGTATCATCTTTTTAACAAACTGAGTTGACAGATCAGAATAGCATAATTCAGATTTATTTATAGTCTACTCATTTTTTAACTTGGCAATAGAATAAATAGAATTAGGGGAGTGAGTTAGTATAAACAAGAGTTTGAAACACTTATAGCTCCTTTTTTCTTATCTCGTGCTGTGAATTTTCTGCCAACAGTGATAAGAAAGTTCTGTTCATCTGAATCTGTTGACAGAGTCTTTTAAAAAAGTATAGCAGTGGAATAAGAGTCCTGGGAGTTTTGGTTCAGTGCCGATTATATTTCATACAAATAAATAATCTGTAAGGGCATTTTAGCATTAATAAAATATTCATCTCTTAATAAAAATACTTTTTAACCTAGAAAAAAAAGTGTTTGGTATGTACGTATAGATTTGCACTTGGAGAAAATAGAAAATGCACAGCTCACTAAGAATGCTGGTGTAATATCTTTTCAATGCTTGTTGGCTTTATAAGTCCTCTAATAAATTACAAACTAATTTAATCATACTCCATAATCACATACTCTTGAAGGAATAAGACTTTAGATTCAGACCGTATCATACTTAAAATACAATCATATTTTGTATCACATAGACCAATGAAACTGCACACTAGCAATAAATTAATGGCCCTAAGGCTGCCAGGCAGTAATAAATAAAAAGTAGATGCTTATAACCAAGTGCACATTTTATTAGAAACTGAGAAATGTAATTTGACTCCGGCACACAGAAAAGTTAAATGGCGACTTTCTTTTTTGACTGGTTGAAATAAACTTGCTTTGAAATTTTGCTATCATCACCAAAATTAACTAATTTGGGATTGACTTTTTAATTCCAGTTGATAAGAGCAGTAAAACTAAATGTTCTAAGTCTTGATGCTTCAAGATAATTCTGTTGGGCTTGGAGAATATTGTGGAGTATTATGGTGTATTGGTTATTTGTATGGCCTTAACAACTCAGAGCCCTGATTTTGCGGTTACACAGGTTAACAGTGTAGTGTATGCTTATTAATACAATGCATTAAGCAAACTAGAGCAATGATCAAAACTGCTATTTGTTTGTTTGAGTTACAAGGATTGTAGATGAACAATTTTATTTTAATTTGCAACAGATGTGCTTACTCTTTAGAATCATTAACAGGCGTTCTGCTGTGAAATACTTGATCAGAGTTGGATCTTTTTCTATACCCATTTGTTTTCCCCAGTGTTAAGATTTCTACTATGGCATTATGTCATTCCTAGAGGATCATTTTCTTCTTAGTCACTGGACTGCATATGTTTTGAAAAATAAAGTTGCTAAAATTTATATTGCTTTAAAAGAATGCATTAAATTACTTGAGCCCCAAATTTGGTTATTTGGTGTGACTTTTTTATATAGGCAAAACCAGGCACACAGCAACAAAATAATGCCTATATATGGAGTCCAAATTTTCGTTTTTGGAAACACAGTCCCTATTTTAGAGCATACATTCAACATGGGAGACAGTAAGTCATTGTGTTACATGAATGAAATCCTATTAGCAGAAGTTCACTATGATTTTATGCATGTGCAATTATTTGATCATCCTGTATTCATTTTTATTTCGAAAACTGAGTTCTGGCAGGAGTCTATGTGGATGAGAAAATTTCTAAAATAATCAGCGTGCTGTCTTAAAAGGTCCTCTTAAGTAGACTACCATATTTCCTTATTAATGTTGAACTTTTACATTTCTTTAAGGCCAAGAGACATCTTGTAGACTTTGAGTTACTTTTCAACCACCTGAGCTGGAAGAAATTAAAAGCAAAGGAACTTTTTTAGTGAGATATTACTTTAACATTGGCCATCTTTTCATCTAAGAAAGCAAGGCATAATTCAATCTTTCCAAATGTTTTCAAATGGATTCATTAGAAGGACAGGCTTTAATTAATTTCAAAAATGTATTCCATATTTGCTTGGCTATTAAATCCTAGATATTCTGAAGGGTGTTGGAAAATGCCCACTTAAAACTAAAATTAGTTTGCATCACTCTTTGTTCCATCTGTGTTCTATTTTACTGCCAGAATGAAGAAAAAAATAGAGGTAGAAGGTTAGCAGTGAAAGTACATATAAAAAGCAATAATTATTAACCTTGGTGGTATGTCAACAGGATGTTCAGCTGCTACTGAGAAGAACTGAATGTTTGGAAAGGACTTCAATCCACCTACTGTCAGACACACTGCATTTCTGACAGCCTTCTGACTGATCCAAGCTATGCTGTTCACGCATCAGGTTGGTAATCGCAATGTAAGCACCTCAGCATAGTGAAGTCAGTATTCCTTTAAATACTATTTAATTGTGCTGCCTTCTGAGAACTCCTTTCGTGCCTGTTTTGCAGACAGCACTACGACTAAAGTGATCTCCAGTGGGAGTACACGCCTTGACGTGGCTTATTCTTTGAGCTTCTTGAAAGTGACTATGTGACCTTGAATGTCCTACAAACTATAGTAAAGCACATGCTGTCCAGTGCTTGTTATGTTTGAAAGCCAGGCTGTTGGCTATGCCTCCAGAACAGCTCTTTCATCCATTCTGCACTGTGAGCAGACATACTGTCTATGTATACCATTGCTCGGGTGTGCCTTCTGGACACAGAATTTATTGTTGCCACAATATTGACAAAATTGTTCTTCAACAAAAAAGAAAGAATTTATAAAATGACTTTGTATTTCTTCATAGGTATAGCTCATTAGTTTACTTAATTGCATGCAAATCAGCATTCATTTTTCTCTTACACTCTAAAGGAAATATAATAGAGTAAGGCCAGTGTCCTTTAATGCTGTTTCCTATTGAAGCTGGACTTTCTTTGCAATATATAGAATAACATATTTATATTATATTTTCATATTCTTGGAGTTGAGATAACTTTATTTTCAGTCTTAATGTTTTTTCAATTATTCCTTAGATCCAAGATGTATTCCTGTTACTGATCAGCTTTGATTTAATATAGTTGAAGTCCAGCATAGTCCTGGATCTAGAGAACCGTCCACTGTGATACTAGTGTTGATGTCTTTAACAAGCCTGACCTACATAAAATCTCCATCTCCCCTCTGTGACATACCATGTAAATTTGGTTGACTAGAGAACACTTCAGACAAAGTTGTTTAGAGGTAGTCTTAATCATATTTTCCGTAACATTGCATTCTGTTTCATTTTTTAGCAGTAGGAAGAAGTGGTGCTAAAGCTATCCATGCTTTGCTTCTTCCTTTGGACCGCTATTCTTCTAGAAATGAAGTTTATAGAATTTTGTGTCTTTTTTCTGTTTTTCTATTGTTCACAGGAATAAGGAAAAGGTTTCATTTGGAAACTGGCACTGGAGAGGAACTGGAGGGCTGCTGGTGGAAGAGCTGTGCTTGGAACTACAGTCCCAGTAAATTGCAGGGGAGATTTGCCAGGAAAATGTTTTCCTCATACCCGAAAGATAGGGGAGGCTTGGTTGTCACAAGGCATCTACGTGTGCTTTTACAGTAAACAGATGAGGGGGTTAGGGTGACTTTATGCTATAAAGTTGATGAGAAGGAAAGACTCAGGAAAGGAGCAAGGCAATCAGCATGTTAAAGCTTTCTTCTGCTTTGCTAATTCCTACACATTCCTCACACCACCATTTATCGCAGAAAGTGGCTTCATTTCAACATTGACTTACCAGGTCTTGACAAATATATTCATATTTAGAGTGTTCATTATATACATTATATTCTTTTTTATTTGGGAATAAAACAAGAAAGCATCCTGCCTTGCTTTTCTTGGCTTGGGACCACAAAAATACTGTAAAAGCTAATCTGAGAATTGCTAATTTTTTTCCAATTCACATCAACGAGTATAATTGGAAAAAACAGGTTAAAGGTAAATTTAGCATTCTCAAGGAAATTATTATGTTAAGCCTCTCTAGAAAATGTATTACTTTGTTTTCTCTCATTTTAGATGAATATAAGAGCATATTAAAGGCATTATTCATATGCATTCTTAGTGCGTATGAAATTTATGTTTCCCCATTATATTGCATTCTGCTTCATTTTTTTACCTCAAGAGTCTCTGCTATAAAGGTGTAGTTAATTTCTAACATTGGTAATTCCAGTTGGTTTGATAATCTATTGCATTATATCATAAAATTTCTATGATCTCTGATGCCTATTAAATATGAACCTGGGTGAGTGAAGAAAAGCTCTCAGATGATACCATTATCAAGGTACGAAAGCTGTACTGATATAAAATAGAACATATTCATTGTGGAAAATGTCAAACAAATAGCTGTGGGCTGGAAAACTTTTTCATACATACGTTTCTGATATTTGTAAAGAAATATGACCAAGTGCAGGACCAACACATGAAAATATTTGAAGGGTCATAGTTCTTTATTGCTTTTTTCTTAGGTGGCATGTTATAACACCAAGCCTATGTGGTGGTTCTTGCAGCAAATTACAGCCTGATATCTTAAATTATATACCAAATTACATGTCAAATGAAATTCAAACAATACCATGTCTTCTACATTAAACATTCCACTACCTGAAGCTGGAGAGCTTTACAGTTTTAACCTCCTAAAAGACTTGCGTTTGCATTTAAAATACCCTAAAACCGTACATTACCACACTCCACATGTTAAGAGTTATTTACATCTTAAGTTTAAATGTGCACTTGCTTTTTGTTTAGGTGCAGAGGAAATTAAAGTACTTGGTCACTTTTCTTTTTGGTTCCTTGCATGATTTCACTGCATATGTAATTCCTGTACCACAATAAAACATTACAATCAGATTTAGTTGATAGAAAAGAAAATATATATACGAGGAAAAAATCAAGCAGGAAAAAAGAGACTGGATGGTGACCAATGCAAAAGAGCAATGCAAAACAAGAAGGTGGAAGAGCAATGTGGTATCCATCACTCTGACATTCAGGATTTTTTTTCCGGTCCAACTGTTGAATGCACCTCATAAGTATTGCAACTTCTTTGCCCCTGGGGTACTATTTTGCAATCTAACTCTACTTTCGAAAAGATATCTTTCTCCCTGTGAAGCATTTTCGTTATGAAACTTTTCATATTCTAGTAAAACCCTTTTGAAAGTTGTCTTAAGAGAAGCTGATAAGAATGCCTCTTTTTCTGTCCATGGTTGTCAAAATAATACTTTAATAAGAATTTCTTAAGAATCTCTAAGTAATTACAGTAACAATTTAAGTAAGAAAGTATTTTATAAAATGCTGAAAAAATGAATAATTACTGAAAAATATAATTTTGAAATGTCTCATTTCAAAAAAGATTCTTTCCTAAATATACATTTTGTTTTAATTTGTAATTCTTTTGCATTCACAACATAAGTATAAAATTGTTTTAACAACCCAAAGAAAATGTAATTTTGAGACAGAAAACTATATTTAGGCAATAAAAACTGCACTGATTTTTGTAAAATAATTAAAACCCCCTAATCTGTTGCGGCTATGATTTTTATAAAAAATTTAGTATGAATGGATTTTTCTCACTGATTTTATTTACAGATTGGTGCATATGTTGGGGTGGATGATTTTTTTTTTTTTTTCTTTTCCCAAAACATCAAAACTTCCCTCAAAATGCAAAATTTTTACTTTAACCAATCTTTTTCTTCAATAGTCACTCAACAGTATATTATTATTTTGGTAGTCCTTTTAATTTCATTTAGCATCTTCACTTTATGGGTAGGATAATTTAGTGATTAAGGCTTTTGAGTGTGACCTTAATCCAGTTCTTCACTGAATTAGAGTCTGTCATTGGAAAAGTCTGATAAACACAACCCTTATTCTGTAATCATCCTCCCTATTTACTGAATCAGTTGAAAATATAAACCCATTCATTAACGAGTATAAGTTATTCAGATAGTGTCAGCAGTATAAATATCTTTCCAGATATAAATCTGGAAGTAAATGTATAAAATACAAATATGAGGAAATATATTGTGCTTAAACTTACATTTTCATTTAGGCAACCAGTCTCTCAGCTGTCAGAGTGAGCTTTTCAGTTCTTGGGGAAGTTTGAGATAGCAGTATATACATGGAAGTGCCTACTTTTTATGATTAAAATATAGGCTCTAGGAATCCTATGTGTGTTAAGTATAGTTTAGTATGTCGTCTTAATCAATATGGCTGCTGGCATAACCCAGAACTCCTTCACAGATACTGGGAAATAGGAAGGGAAAAGGAGAACGGAATGCCGTTGCATTTTACCCACACTATCTGTCTGTGTATTTTTGTCATCTCCTAACGGCAGGCTGTTGTTGCCACAGTAAGTCTCCCGTGCAGCAGCCTCTTGTGCATGAATAGAAGTTGTTTCCCTCTTGAGTGCAGCGGTGGTGGTGCCTGGCAATGCAGGAAGCTGAATTCAGGGCTCCACGGGAATCTATTTGCTGTCTGTCCTGCAAATCAACTTTCTTATGTTGTGTTGTAGGCTCCAGAAGAAAAAGCTGATCTGTGTAAAAGGAAGCCCTCATTAAAATAGAAAAAAAGGGTGGGGAAGAGGGAAAAAAAAAATCTTGAATAGATGTGTACATGCATATTTGTTGAAATAGCTTTCTTTTGAGCTCATTCCAGAGGTAATGTTGTAAGAATTTTTTCAACTAGGTATCGTTTGTGAAAAAATACGTCCTGAATTAAATGCATTCTGTGAAGGTGGTACAGAGTCTGCTTGTTTTCAGAACAAAAGTATCCTCCCTGTTCATAGCGTAGTTCCCTCAGTGCTTCAGCCCAGTAACACTTACAGGCCTTAACTGAGATTATGGGCTCTCTGTGCTAAACAATGTACCAACTCCTAGTGAAAAGAAAAAAAGCAAACAATGCAGGTCCCTAAAGATTTACCAAAAAGATCCTCGAGACAGGCACGTGAAGTCAGAAGGGTACAAAATCATTTTCTAGAGGTCACTTTCAGGAACGGAGCTCCAGCCTCCCTCTCCCCACGCTGGCTGGAGGCCTCTGGGCTGCGCTGCCTCTTGAAGAGTTTCCGTCTGAACAACTTTGGAAGTGAGAGATCTGTACACATATATTAAAAGTCAGACTGTACAAGGGGACATGAGACAGGTTTCACTGTTTTTTTTAATATCAGATTACAGAAACTAAAAATGTCAGAGAAAAGAATTTCAGGGGAAGTGAATGAAAATAGCAAGAGATCAAAACGAGAAGCAGTTGGACAAGCAAGATACAGTGGAAGGAAATGAACACAGGCCTGGAAAATATCTGTACGGTCAGCCCAGTTTCCAGTGCTCATGGGGGAGTTGAGATTAAAATGTCTAAAACAGAAACAGAGTTTTCAGTTTATGATACAGAAAACCACAGGCTGGAGCAATCAGACCGGAACGTATCTCTTGTAAGTTAAATTCAAGGCATAGCTCCAGAGCATTCCAGGATAGCCTGTAGATTTATATTATAGTAACAGATTTTTAATAGCTCTTTTGACAATGCATGAGGGATTGAAGGAATAGGGTTGCAACCAAAACCTTTTTTAAAAGATTCTTAGCAAGCCAGGAAAAGGGTCTTAGAAGATTTAACTCTTTGGTAGTTCAGAGGCTAGGGATGATAAATAAAGAATGATATCACCAAGCACCTGGACATGCAGAGTATATACTAATAAAATCTACCATGAAATTAACCAAACGTAGTTTGGGTGTATTAGAAAGTCTACTGAAATTAGAAGACAATGCCAAACTGAAGAATTCATATGTGTTGAAGACTGCATGTGGAAGGAGGTGTTCATCTTTGATGTTCAACTGACCAATGAGAAGGTTGAAAATTGTGGTCAAAAGCTGACTAAAAATGTTTTAGATGTATAATATTACACACAATTCTGTGTCTGACACACATGCAAAAAAAAAAAAAAAAGTAACAGCCTATAAAAGTGTATATCATAACTTAAGACAGAAGGTAAAGATCTCCATAAGATAGAAAAGATTTTGAACATCTTTGTGTTTGTACTTGAGACTATCTGTGAAAAAATCTGAATTTCTAAGAGCTAAAAAGTCCACCTGATGAGGTCTTTCAAGATGTCTCAAAATTAAACACACAGAAATTAGACTGCCATTAAAGCAGTCATGAATTACACGCATACCTAAAACCCACCTTGGGCAAACTCTGATGATTTCTTTTTAATGATTCTTATGTTAAGTGATGCAGCCACTACTTGCCAGGTATCTGCATGAGGCAATGATGTTTATTTTTCTGTTGACATAATCAGGATTTATTTGAACTCCTGTCTCCAAAGATATGACTAATAGATGTATACATGGAGTCCTCAAAGAGATTGTTCTTAAAAATAGACAGGTGATGATAGGCCAACTATTTTAAAAACCCAAATGAGTGATTTTAGGTAACTGGAGGTAAAGGTGAGTAGGGCACAGGCTTGGGTTTGTATTTTTATATCTACTATGCCCTGCACTGAGAGGTTTTCTTCTTTTTCCTTAAAAGTCTGTGTGTTTTCTACTGCTAAACAACAAATTGATTCCTGGTTTTTTTTTCCTGTGTTTGAATTCAGTAGGGTCATATGTAGGATAAAATTAAGGTGCTGATACCTGTTCATCCTCGTAATGCATTTAAAGCATACGTAAAAGGTAAAACTCCTTTCTATGTACTGACAGCACATTTGGGTTAATATATTCACATCTTAACTTGTAGCCAGATCTGCTGTTTTAAATGATTAAATGTTAAATCTGGTATTTACTCTTGGACTGTACAAAAGTCAAAGGGAACAATTTGTCAGCTCATTCATATTTTGCTTCTGAAGCCAGTTAACGAATCAGTCTAACAGAAAAAGTAGTAAGATAAATGGAGGCCATTCTGTTATGTAGAAAAGTGTACATGAAGATAAATTTTTCACATTTTGCTTCATTTCATCTGCAGTTATCACTGTCATAATTGCTTCTGAACACTCAAGGTGCTTTTCATATTGCTTCTATGTTACGAACAGTTTAAGCTATTACGGTAGACTACTAGCTTGCAGCACTGAAATTTTCTGTATTCTTTTTTCTGTATTCTAATTCAGAAAAAATCCTCTTCCTTTTTATATAAAAGTGAATTTGCTAAATAAACAATACAGGGTCAAGAGCTGTGTAAGCTACCAGTTTCTGCTAGAAACAAGCTTACATATAGGAAATCCTGAGCAAATAAAACCTTGTTACCATTGCTAGTACAGTTCCCACTACTTTATATTAAAAATATGTGATAATCTAGGTTCAAATAGCTTGCAGTAATTTCTTTTCCTGCCATGGCTTCTATTGATTTAGGGAGTAACAGGGTCATCCCCTCTGCCTCATCTAAATCCTGCAAGAGGGCTATCACCATTTTCAGTTTGTGATAGTCATCAGGTGTTTCTCATTGCAACTTCATGAAGTAAATTATGATATGAAAAACCCTAAAAACTATAGACTACTGTGTTAAAAATCTAATTATTTTAAAAAGGGAATAAAGAAAAGTCTTTGCAAAATAGGATCTTGACCATTTTTATATCACTGCATCATAGTATGTTTCTTTATTGAGAACTCTTTAAAGCCTAAGGAAAATGCCAGGATTTATAGAAGAGTCTTTGCCTGTTAACACACAATGGTTTTCTGACTAAATTAATTATAATGGCATAGTTAGCCACATATGTAGAATTCTCATCAGGGTTTGTAATCTGATTCTGTGCAGTGTGATTTTATGCTGGATAAGCATCCGACCAAATAAGTAGACCCAAGTTAGCTGTATGAAAATTGCTGTAAAAGGTATACTAGTTTTCTCAGTTAGCTGGATTTCTGCGGTGGTAGACTGAGAGATTCTTAAATAGGCACACTCATTTTGGCACCCTCTGCACTTTAAAAAGAATCTCATTATAAAAAACCCTAAGCTTTGTGCCAAAGAAATACAGCAGTGGAACTGGATTTCTTTCTTTTACGGTTTGTCAGAAATTTAATGTAGTTTTATTGCATTAAATTTTCAACTACTCCAGCTGCTGTTGAAAATATATAGCTAAACGATAAGCTCAGAAAGGTAAATGCATGCATGGTGTTCTTAAAATACTAATGCAAACTGGGCTTAGTTTAAAATTTCCAAACCCACATCATTTTTGTTTTTTAAGGTTCTGCAGGCCTTTTTGAAAACCCCTATGAGTTTAAATCAATATATTCTACTGGCAGTAGAGTTCATGTTATTAGCCAAAAATGTGTGGGTCATCAAATATTTTTATAGCCACAAAGTGAATTTAATTAATCATTTATTATAAACATAAGATTTTTTCTTAATTAAAAAAATTTAATTCAATTACCAGGAGTTTCATTCCTCCTTTCATACAGTAACTTTCAGCTTTCTCTCAAGTGGTTTGTTTTTTTTTTTTCCCAAGAAATCCAACTTGGATTCTACCATCTTGTCCTATCTACTAATCTAATTACAATATTCAGTCAAGTTATAAAAGTGTTCTTCTGGAAAATTTGACAAGATAAGGAGAGCAGTTTTCATGAAAAATATTTTGTGATTTAAAGTTCTTGCTCCTGAACACTCACATGCTCCACTACATTGGTGTAAGTACCTCCACTGATGTCTAATGGAAGGTCATAACTGACGAAGTATTCCTGGATTCAGGCTTTACTTTTCTTCCAACTTTTTTCACTATTTTATCACAACATTTTTTTGCTTGTTTGTACAAAAAAAAAAAAAAAAAGAAGAAAAAAGTTAGCTTTTCCTATCCATAGTTCATTTTGTGGGAGTGTTGTTCCTTTTCCTTGCCTTGATGGCAAACAGAAATCAATGCTTTTCTAATATTAACTGTGAAATTAATAGCCACTTCTGCTGAATACTTTTAGAAGATTAAAAATAATGCATATGCAATAGCAATCAGAAGAATCTTTATAACTGATTTGACCCTGTGAATTATATCAAACTGATCTTCTGTCTTTTGCATATTAAATATTTATAGAGAATATATGGCATGCTTTCAAAAGCAGTTTGCTTTCTGGATTGACACCTTAGTCCTGCAAAACACATCCCAATGTTCCTGATGCACGTGGACTCATGTTCCCTTAGGATGTAGCTATTATTGGACCCCAAATTTTAACAACAGATCTAGTGAATTTTCATTTATTGCCCAAGTTCGATAAACATAATAGTGTGTGAATGCAGAGAAACTGTGCTAACTTTTCAATATCACGCTGTTTTGTCCCTGCAAAGCACTATTACATTAATTACAACATATAAGTATGTACTACTTCTAGGAAAATTAAAAAAAAAAAAAAATTAAACAGGGGAATTTGCTTTTCTTGAAGTTGAGAAATGCAGACAAATATGGTCTGCTTTTCATTTCCAAAGAAATATGGTCCTTTTCAAATAAGTTACATTTTTCTTTTGTGTCCTTTAGCCTACCCCAAGTGGCTTGCAGTATTTATCAACTTTAATCAACATGACTGACAGGAAACCTGATAATAGAGAATAGCTGTCTCCACTGGTGGGGCAAAATCTTTTGAAATGTCAGTAGTGAATACACTGTATTTACATTTCTTTGGGACTCTTGCTTTTAAAAGATTTTCATCTTTTACACTGGAGGGATGAAAGTAAAGGTTATTTAACTGTACATCAGAAATTGTATCTGGTGACAGCGTGACAAAATATTCCTGCTTTCAGAAGTGCAGAATGCCTGCCTCTCATCTCTGGTGCTGTTTCAGTGGTGTAGCAAGTTCATAGCTACTATTTGTCCTCTAATATTGGAAGCTGTTCATCATCCAATTAATGACAGTCCTGGAGCTTTCTTTTTTAAATCCATTTTGGGTTTGGCCAACATATTAGTTCTTTATAGAGATTTATAGTATATTAAATATAAACAATTAAAATTAATGATAAATTACTTCTGGACTGTCATAAGACACATTGCTTTGGCCAGAGGCAGGGCTCTCTGTGAGAAAGGCTGAGTTGTCTGGTTGTGCAAGATCACATGGAGGCTTGGCCAGATGTGTGCTCAAGAGCAAAAACATGTTACAGCCATGCTGATCCCATTTGGTTTCAGTCTGCAAAGTTTGAAAGTTTGGAGAAATTTGGCTTAGTGTTGTCTATAGCAATCGGTGAATTCATTGGGGCTGTAGCCAGCAGTTCCTCTCCTTCATGTCCTCTGTTCTGAGTGTGTTTCAGCTAATTGTGGCAGTTGCTGTCTCTTCTGGACATCCCCTTTTCCTGAGCATCGTCCTGGGGCAGAGCTCCTGATGCTCTGCCACTGGATGCACCCAATTTTATGTTGGACATCACACAGTGCAACTGCTCGGATTGGGAAAACTGAACTCCCAAATGCAAGAACTTCTGGTTTCATCATATTAAAGAATTGAGGAGAGTACCTAGTGAGCTTTCAAAAAATGAGACTCTGTTTTCTGGTATTTTCTACCTCTGCACTTCTTTTGTATTCTACTTTGTGTTTCCTTTTCATTAAACCTCCTTTTAGATATTAAGAAATGTCAGATTCTCAGCTGTAATTGTGCTAGCCTCAGAAGGCTTTAGAAAAAGAAAAGTCTGCATAAAGAAAAACTGGAACCAAGACGAATAGCTGGAAGTAGCTTGTTTCTCAGTGAGATGAGGTTTCCTGGTCCCTTTTGATGACTCCATTATCCACTATAGAGCTACTGACTTCCTTTTGGAAATATTTCTGCTAGTATTTCATAACACAGAAACTGTTTTCATTTTAAACTCAAAATATAGTTAGCTTTCTTTTGACTACAACTATTAAGGATATTGGTAAAGGAAAGATTTAAAAATTATTTTGGAAAAAATCTGTAAAAATACTTCAGAAAAATTTCATAAAAAATTATATTTTAATGTTAAAAATGCCTTTAAAAAAAAAAAGATGAGAAATTTCCAGTATTTCTCAAGGAGAAAGTTCATTTTCTCTGACTTTCTTTGAGCTTCAAAAATTGTAACTTTTTTAATGAAGAAAAATCACAATAACTTTAGCAGGACAGTAATTAAGCTGTAGAGATCCCATCAAGGCAAACCCACTTTTACAAACATGGAACAGCTAGAAACTCCATAGTGTACCTACAGCTCACCAATAATGTATTTTTTCTTTTCCTCTATCCAATATATTAGTTTCAGATGGATGTCCTGTGCCCAGTGCTGTGCCCAGAAGCGAAGTTACCAAGGCTGACACATTCATCTGCTGCCAATCTGATCAGTGCCTGGAGAGAGCAGGCGCAGGAGACGTGAAGCATCCTTCACTTGCTGCTGGGAACGTCCCACTGGCAGCATGGGGTGGCTGAGAGATGGCTGTGGGGCACCAAGGGTCTGCAGGGATGAACCCGGAGCTTATCAGTAAATGACAGCTACTGTGAAGGCTCAGGCTGGAGGCGAAACCAAGGTAGGGAGTACTCTTTCACCAAAAGCATTTCTCTGGGTTTGTTGTGCCGAACGTCTTTGTGCTTTGTAGGTATCGGAAGTTCATCTCTTACTTCCTTATGTACCGTAATACCTTCACTTTCTTTAAGATAAACTATCCAACCAACCCCCCGGCATTTGTGTGAAAAGCCTCCCATGTCCAAGATCTCTTCTGCCTCTTAAAATGTACGTAGCTGCTTCAGGAGAGAAACCAGGCCCTTGAACAAGAACTAATGAGAGATGATTCATTAGGGAAAGGAAAGGAATACGGGTTTGCAGCCTGGCAAGAAAAGACTGTGACCCCCTCAGCTGCTCTCCATGAAGCAATTTGGAGTCTTGCAGTGGAGGGGAATCGCTGCCCTGGTTGTGTAAACCAGCAACAAGAAGATTTAACATCTCCAGAGTTGCTGCACAAAGTCAGCTCTATTCCTTTTAATTACATCCTTTATGTAATTGTAATAGAGAAAGTCAGATACCTGGAGTTATTTGCAAAATGAAAGTAATGGACCTACTGAGGACCCACGTGATAGAAGTCAAAGGGACCAGCCGCTCCCTTGCTCCTGCAAAGGAATTTGGGGTCATTCTAGCTATCACTCCATGCAGTAAAGAGTGATGTCTTGCCATGCACCGAGCATGGCAGCAACCGGCCATTTCATGCTTCCCTGTTGTGCTGGAAAGAAAGTAAATGCCGGCCACGCTTTCTGGTGCGAACAGCATCCTTCTGCAGCACTGCCAGTGCATAGCAGGGGACACAGCCAGGTCTGTCTGTGTGTCAACCAAGTGTCATGCTGTTACTCTCCAGGAATAAGGGCAACTAGTCTCCCCTTAAGAAAAAACTTTGGTAGGAAGAATAATCCTCATTAAAGCACTCCTTCTGTCTTACTTATCTGACATGCAGGTGCACAGGAAAACTCATAAGTAAGCCAGTAAGTATTGACTGATTGGAAGTTTCTGTGCTGAAAAGCTGTATGGCCTGATACATGATTCATTCTTAAAAACAGTCTGTACAGTCTGGATGTTTCAGATGATGAATAGTACAAGGATATCTTACAAGCAGTCTGACCAAAAAAAAAAAAAACAAAAAACAACCAGAAGAAAATTTGTGAGGTAATTGAGCACATAGGAAGACATCACATGGCACCAGAGTGATGCTAATTCGTGACTGCAACTATCCGTATACTCAGCAGAGTGCACTGAATGGAAGAGGTAAGACTTAAAAATTCTTTTTGGAAACTGCACACGCGATCCTTTTATAGGTATTTGCTCGCACAGAAAAACTTACTACATTCAGTGCCAACTCCCATATTAGAAGGCAGAATTAAGAACATTGGTATAGATAAGAGACAATTCTGAACTGAAAACAAAATTAGTGTTAGTTTAGAACAAGTATTTTGCTGTATTTGAGAGCTACACTGGAAATATATTTACATAACGTAGTTTGGATATTTGAAAATACCAGAGAATTTCACAAAGAATATTCTGAAACATGTCACAGTGAGTCAAATGACAGCATCTTTCTACCGGCTTACTGCGTATCACCTACGGGAGAATGTTTTATTTAAGAAGGAGCGAGCTAGGATGTTGACGACCAAAAAATGAAAATGAAAAAGTATTGAGCAATCAGGAGCCAAAAAAATGTTAACAAATGCATTTGAAGGTTGAAGACTACAGAGACTATATTTCTGCATGACATGTTAACCATGTCTGCAGAACCTTGCAAGTGCTTAGTGAAAAATAATCCTCAAAATGGTGAATTCCTCTCCCGGGAGAGTGTCTAGGGAGGTTAAGTGATTTGCCCAGACGAAAAAGAGACCCATGTCAGAGTTCGGCTTAGGATGTTGCACTCTGGACTGCTGGCTTTTGTCTTTCTTCTGAAGAATATGTCAATATTCTGGTGATGAAAAAGAGAGAAATGTGGTGCTTATTTTAAAGCAGATTTTAGAAAAAGTGTTTGATCTACAAACAAGGCAAACATTCTTTCACAGAAAGGCATATGAATTCCCAAGGAATTACTTTTGGTTGAAGGAGCAAATATTATAAATAAAAAAATAGTTCAGGAAGGAGTTAAAAGGAATGTTAGAAAGCACAGCATTAGGGCCATTTTTGTTTACTTTATAATTTACTGACCTAAATTTGTCAATGACATTAAATTGGGAAAGGAGGATAAAGTAAATACAAAGGACCAGAGCAAATAAATTCAAAATGATCTGGATAGATTCAGCTTAGAGGCTGGATAAGTAGCTTATTCAGCTCAGTTGTACAGAAGTGCTAAGTAATAAGATTAAGAACTAAAAATAATCAAAGAGGATAGAGCCAAAAAGAAAATACAACAAATAACACAATCCCAGAAGAAGACTAGACTAAGTACTTTTCCCTGTTTGTGGGGGAGAAGATACAACTTGCTGTCGGGCAGAGCACAAGGGACTTTGCCAGCCCTGGCACGGGCTCAGGGAGCCGTGCAGCTGCGGGGCGACAGAACTAGGGGGAAGCAGCTGCCTGCAGGGAGGTGCGGGCAGAGGGCTCACGCCCTGGGGAGCAGCACATCAGTCCACGAGGCTGTGTTCGAGAGGGAGAGGAAACGGACAGATTGCAGGTTTATTGCTTTTAACTATTTAATATATATCTGGCACCCACACCAGTTGGTGAAATGGGACTTACCGTGCAGGGCACATGTAACAGCCCCAAATGGTTTTCAATTGACACAGAGTTTTTATTCTCGTTTCAGTTCAACTGTGCGGTGCGGTTTTTTTCCTCCACACCTTATTTTGGTGCCTAAAGCACTGTGATCATTGTAAACAAACCAAAGTTTATGAGTTATCTATTAACCATATTTGTGGTAATTGTCCATTTTGCCTTATGGAATTAAAAAAAAAAGTGTCTTATTATTAAAACTGAGACTTGAGGAAGACAATGCTAAACAATTTTTTTTTTTAAATACAGACTTTATTTTACCCTCATATAGTTAGAAAACTAAACCAATAAAACTGTAAGTAGATTCTATTGAAGAATAACACGAAGTCTTAGATATCTTTTCTTTAAATCACAGATGATCCTCTAACAAATAATTAAAGACACCATTAGCAGCCGCCTTCTGTTCAAAATCAGGTTACTGCTTTTTCTTTAAGAGGTACTTCTATTGTGTTGGAGAAATTATACTGAGTATTCTCTGTCTAAAGTAGCAAAATAACTCCATAATTGGATTTGTTCAGAGTAATGATAACAAGATTTAAAACACAGTTGCAACACAGGAAAACTTAGTGTGAAAAGACTATTCTATGTCTTCAGCTGTCAACTAAAAGTATATTGAATTTTGCAGAGCAAATTCAAATAAAAGTGTTGAGATTAAAAGTGATAAAGCAGCAACAGTGAGATCAGAATCCCTCCAAAAATTAGATTAAATCCTCCTCAGGACCATAAAAACCTTATTATCTTGACATGACTAGATCAATCATTGGAAGACAATTATCTTAACAAGTTAAAGTTGCTTTGATACAGGAATTTTAGACTTTTTTTTTTTCTTCTCCTTGGTATGAAAATAGACTGTGTATGGTCCAGGCATTCTTTTTTTTTATTCCTGAACAGAAACTGAGACAGACAAATCTAGGCGCTCATGGTGACAAATAAGCCATAAAGTCTATCTGTAAACATCAATAAAGTCCTCTTTTAAGCAACAAAAGCTTAAATTATATTGAACTATGAAATAGAACAACACTAACTCTTGTCATTATATAGTTTATTGACTTTAGTATTGTCGTGGTTTAACCTGGCAGGCAGCCAAATACCACGCAGCCTCTCACTCACTCCCCCCCCAAGTGGGACGGGGAGAGAATCGGAAGGGTAAGAGTGAGAAAAACTCGTGAGTTGAGATAAAGACAGTTTAATAAAACAGAAAAGGGAGAATAATAATGATAATGATAAAATATACAAAATAAGTGATGCAAAATGCAATTGCTCACCACCCGCGCTGACCGATAACCAGGTAGCGATCGGTACTTCCTGGATCACGCCTACCATTCATATACTGAGCATGACATCACATGGTATGGAATACCCCATTAGCCAGCTGAGCTGGATGTCCTGATTATGTTCCCTCCCATCTTGTGTACCTAGCGCAGTCAGTAGGCATGGGAGCTGTCCTTGGACTAGGAGGGTATTTAGCAACAACTGAAAACATCAGTGTGTTATCAACATTCTCCTCATACTAAATCCAAAACACAGCACTAGCAAGAAATTTAACCCTATCCCAGCCAAAACCAGGACAAGTATGGACTTACTTAACACTGTTTTTGTCTCTTCACTTCTTTAACTCCAAAGTCATTCCTGTAGCAGAAATACTGTGTTGCATTTCCACTATTATCAGAAAGCTCATGTGCCTTATCCTGGAAATTAATGCTCGTACCTTATCTCTGAAGATGACCAGGCCTATTATTGATAAATGTAGAACTGAAGAATGATATGAGAATGGTCACAAAACAATCAGAGCCAGAGCCAGAAAGAGGGATCCCAAACTTTTTAGCCTCATTAATGATAGAAGCAGGATTTTAGCCTGGTCAGGAATACTATCGGTATTCAAAGAGGAAACATATACACTGCTGACCGAATAGTTTTTTCAACCTTCTTTGAACCTTTTTGTTCCCATTTTTAATTGGGAATTTCATCTGCCTTTGTTGTTTCTGCTGGAATATGTGAAGTGTATTCTGTCCACATTTCATTACTATGCAATAGTTTTGTGGGTATTCTTATTACTTTGGAGTGTCACTGACCTAGCTTTGGATTGAAAACTTGGTCACTGCCTACAGATTTAATTCTAAGGCAAATCAATATGGTTCTGTGTCAAAGAATGTGGCAAACACGGGCTTTTATTTCAGATCGCAAAAAGTACTCGGCGTAATCTTAAAAAGTGAGTGCTTTAAATTCTTTCCAAATAAAACCAGTCATTTTATTTTGCATCTTCTGAAAGGTATATTAAATCAAGATTTACTTTTTTAAAGTTTTTTTTGCTTGTTAGTTTTAGAAATAATATCCTACTGAACACATTTCCAGTAGGAAGCACCTCTTAAAAATGACGGTATAGTATAGAACCAGTACAGAAAATGGTTATAAATACTTCTTACAATGTAGAAGCTAATAATGACTCTAAATGAACAAAGCAATTCCTTTGCACTATAAATCACTTGCCTACAGGTGAGCACTAAGGCAAAGAAGCTATTTTGTTAAAGTTACAGCATAATGCAAATGAAGACCAAGCCATTTTTAAACAAAACAAATTTTTCTATCAAATATGATAGAAAAATTATACCTAATTTGTAATATTATAATATATTTTTAAATATTTTAATCTGCAAGAGTTCATAATACAAATTGTACATTCCTAAAAATTGGAGTTTTCTACATTTGAACTACTTAACAATGGTGGTGTAAGAGACAATACTGAAATAAACAGCTTCATAGACCCATGAAGGACAGCTGGTATCAGATAGCCTTACATAAATAGTAAGTTTAACATTCCATACTGGTTTAATTTCCACATAGTTTTTCAAGTTTTATTAACCCAGACAACTCATAATAATTATGATAAACAGACACTGTCATCAAAAATCAGCAGAAATTTGATAAGATTAAGTACAATGCAATACATCTTCCTTGCTCAGAGTCTGTATAATAAATTACTCCTAGGCTTCAGAATGAGGCATTGTACAATTGAGCAAAACAGATCAATCTTTAAGGATGCTTATTTAAATGCAAAACAGACTTTTTGAGAATGGTAAACTTGATTAAAATCCCTCTTTAAGTGCAAATAACAAACAACAATATCTAATACTCACAGGCCATAACCATCCTATTAATAATACAATTTATTGTTCAGATATAATTGTAAGGTCTTAACGATGTGGCAGCTGTAATCTACTTTAAAAATTAGAAACGATGAACTGCAAAGTCTTCTAATGTGGCTGAAACACACCACGGCTGAGCGACTTGCATTTGGTTACTGAGATACATTGCATAAGATTAAATGATCAGGCTTTGGGTGTTTGTCACACATCATTTTCCCCATCTTTAATGGTGTGTTCCATAAATTATACTATTTCTGCTATTGTGTAGATATTAAAATCAGATCCAGATGTGACTGAATAGGAATTTAGCCATCTCGGTCCTGAATACTTTTTAAATTGGTTCAATCTTCACATGCTGGCAATACTCAATTTTTTTATTTTTTGTAAAATTTCCTGGGTAGCTGCTGTTGCGCTTTTGCATAGCAAGAGCATTACAAACTTGAAATGTCTGGACAGGCTATGACTATCTAATACTGTAAGCAAAACTGAATTAAAAAACCCTAATCATTCCAACTTAATTTTCAATAAGGGACTGATTCAAATAGGAATTTTTGGCAATCACATGCCGTAGTCCTGTAAAACAGAGCTCTTCACTGAAAGCAATGACAACTGTCGCTTTCTTTAAAGGCATGAGAGGGGCTATGGCTCCTTCTCCTCACACCTTTACACTGTCATCCCTTTTGCACTGTTGGCAGCTGATTAGTAATCATCTTCTAATTATGCATTTAGGTTCCTTTTCAATGGCTTTTTTGTATGTGTTTGTATGTGTGTGTTGCAGCAATCCCTTGAGAAGGAGCTGAATCCAAGTCTCACACATCCTGGGTACTGTAATGCTCCGTTACTATATACATATGCATACATATGAAAGGATAGCAGTGGCTTGTGTTCATAACTGGAAAAATATTGTTACGCTCATGGTTGCCCTGTTTCTAAGGTCCATGATAGATTTGGGAGGGCAAAATTTCACTCAATGTATAGCTGACACTTGTGTGCTCTTCTTTTTTAATTTTCCTTTCAGAGAGTCCCAGAATTGGACAACCGAAGAACAACTTCCCAAAGAGAAAGAAGTGAAAACTCTTTACTTTCAGTCACAGTTTTGCAGTCAGCATCCATGATCTGTTTTCCCTCATCACTGTATCAAACTCCAACAACAACAAAGTTTCTGCTCAGAGAAGAAACAGAACTTTCCTCCAAAATCCCTTTATGCTGTAATGGTGGACTGAAGTATAAGATATCTGAAACAGTCTTAAATTTTGGTGAGACATAAACATTGTAAGTGGAATATTTATTACTTTAATAACATCTATTACTGCAATGTTAATAGCCATTTTTTATGACCAATAAACTACTTCTTAGCAGCTCTATGACTGTGCAGTTGAATTATGAAAGAATGAGCTCTGAGTTAGGCATTTTAATGTAGTTTATATTCCTGCACATGTAAACCAGGTTTGGGAGTTGAGGTGTTTTCACTCTAAGTTCACTCAGTCTCCTCTGAAAGTCTTGAAAATAGTCTATCAGTTATTACAGTCTTTGCAGCACAAAATAAGACTCCCGTTGTGTTTTAAATGTTTCCATGGTGTTGGAGTCTTTCACTGAAAGTGAATGAATTTCAGGAAATAGGACCAAGTCTAACCTGCTTTGCTCGCTGGCAGGCGTGGAGCAGCAGTGGCTTCCAGCTCCCCGCTCAGCTGCTCCAGTGCTCACCCTGCACCCTCCAGGGCTGGCTGCAGGCTGGCTCACGCGGCTCCGCTCCCTCACTGCGAAGATGGCTGAACTCAGCTTTAGCAAAATAGAAATTCAGCTGCTGGCTATTGCAAGACAAATTCAGCAAGCTAAGTGGTCTGACAAATTCTGTTTTGCAGCTCTATTACAGGGTTGGTAACCTCATCTAGGCGATGGGACACTGTGTGAGAAAAGCGTAATAGTTTAGCAAATATTAGTAACTATTTAGCCTTATGGTTAAATGATTGTACATCGTTGCACTTGAGCACACAAAATCTTTTCCTTTGTTCTGGAAGTTTGGCCTTTGACTTGCATCCCCATCTTCCTCACTGTCTCTGTCATCTACCCTTGCCACGTGTCCTGTTTTACTCTGTGTAACATTGGATGGCGATGGCAAAAATCAAAATCATTTATTAGCCAACCTAAATGAGTTATCATGAACACAAACTGTGTATCAGACACTGCTGAAGAAACAAGAGGCTAGATTTTAAAACACAAGTCATTAAGCTCTCTGCTTCGTATTTTGCTTCCACAGTCCATGTATTTTCATACATTAAAGCTGATCACTACAAAGAAATGTCGGCTAGCTCAGTTATTAATAGGTAAATCAATTCTATCTACATCATGATGTTGCTTCATCACCAGCAATCCTGTTGAGCTAGGAATACATCTCCCTGGAAATGCTCTAAATGGCCTGCTGATTCCTATCTTAGAGAAATGTGAATCAGAGACTGTTATCCTATAACGTCCTACAGCAGCGTTCCTCAGTAGCCTGTCATACGAGCATATCCAATCGTCTGTGCTTTTCTAATGAAATATCTGTGTGTGTGCGTGTGCACATACAATATACAGTATTTTGTATGTTTTTTCAATGTTTTTCCTAGTATGTGTTCACCCTGATGGAGAGACAGCTATTTGAAAACACTATGAAAAGTCATTTTGCTGTAAGTGTTTGCTGAATCAATGAATCATTTTGTTTTACAGTAGCACCTAAAACGTGTTTGGCAACATCCAATAAATCCTGATGTTTGCAGTCTAGAAATAAAAGGAGAGGAGCAGAATAAAATGTCACCTATATTTCAATGTTTCAATATTGGCTGTATTGGAGAGAAACTTAGAGGAACAGAAATTAACCAATTTCATGCAGCTGACTCAGTGTGCCAAGAAGTTATACAAAGGAAAAAATAAATGAGAGGAGCTGAAGCTGGGAGCAGATCTGATTTTGAAATTAGAAGAAGCAAAAAACATAAGTAGCAAGGTACAAATTTATGAAGATTGCTGAGGAAAGAACTGTAATTTTGACTTTGATAAGGTAGAAGGAAGATATCCAACATCTGGGGTGACACAGTCAGATAATGTGCAATTTAGCAACCGTGTTTTCTCTATGAGAGAAAGATAAATGCGAGTATGCTGGAAAAGCTAGAGAAAGGGAAGTTAAAGCATTCAATGTATGAGATCCCTGATGAAAGATTTTGGTTAAAATTTCATTAAAAATAAATTTAATTTCATGCAGATCAGAGGATTGCTTTCTAATTTAGGAAGTAACAGCATTACATACTGGAGTGTATAGTCCACTGCTCTGAGCCTGTAAGCTGCTATTAAGAGAGCAAGTAATTAAAATATTTAGATTAGTGTCAGAAAGGGATTACAATAGGAAACTTTAAACTAGGACTAACTTTGACAGTTAAGTGAAGGTTTATTTATTTTTTTGTGAACTTGAGGCTGACTTCCAAGTTTCCAGTATGGTTTGTCTCATATAAAGTTCAAGGTGGAAATCAAAATAAGTAATGTTATCACTCAATGAATTGATCTACAATGAAAGTTTGCACCTGGACGTGAAACCACAAAGAAAAACAAAACCATAAAACTCTGGATTATATGTTTCCAGTTAATTTCTAGTGTACATGTGTTTTATGTAATACTTTATGCTGAATCTGGCTAACCTGACTGTCTGTCATAGCTTGCGTTAATCTAGACACTTGCCAAGACAGTTTTGGCCTTGGCTGTCTAGGATGTTACGTTTGTGATTTTAACCCATTTTCTCTAACATGTCCTTTATGCTGCTAACCATATGCAAAACACCAATATTAAAACATAATCTAAGCAAAATTTTTCTTTCTATATTATTTCTAAAATAAATAATATATCTATTTTATTCTCACTATTTTAGTGAGAAATACTCAGTTCAAGACCTGGTTCTTAAAATACTATAGGAAAAATAAATATATTTGTGCTCTCTTTGATGAATCACATTTTGAAGGAAATGCAACATCAAAAGCTACATTTAGGTAATATTTCTCATTAAGCTTCTTCTAAAAACAGACATGAAAATTCAAAATTAACACCAAAAATCCATACAAGGAAAGAATGACATGTCAGATTTAATTTAGATTTTTTTTGGCCATTCTTTGGATTAGAACTTTAATGTAATATCTTGCATATGAATATATGGCTTGTATTTCATTCATTTGGTAATTTCCATTAAAGTGTGTAATTAATTCAGTTTAGAAAATCTCTGTGGATCATGTGTATACATACTTGAGATTGGTGAAATGTATACTGAGTTTTCCTAGGTTTACAAATTACAGGTTTAGATACATTGTTAGTATGTGAATGATATGTATTAGCTATTCCTTCATGACAGATAAGCATAACTCCAAACAGAATATTTTCCTTGTGCACAGTATGTTAAATAACAGGTTAAGTAAAGTAAATATTTAGGTTTACTAATTTGAAGCAGTGTAGTTTTACTAAGTGTATTTTTATTCTGAAAGTACTGTTACGATTAGAAGGATTATGTACTTTATTCTCACTGTTTAATTGTTCATGAGTAGTAGATCAAATATAACCATATATAAGAGAGACTGCAGATCTCTCTTTTATTGATCTAGCCTCAAAACATGTTGGATGAGTGTGATATAATGAAACATACCAGTTCTCCTCCAGTGTTAGCCAGGGACATGTCTTTATGAGATCCTTTTCTGGCTAGCCAGCAAATGGGATGGAAATACCTCTAGAAATAAAACCTGCTTTAAGATACAGCTCTAAATTTTGCTTAGGAGGAGGGCTACGTTGAGGATTATGATTCCTGATCAGAAATATTGGCCATTTGGAATGAATCTGAAATATAGGTTGTGTGGACATGATGGCTGTTCTTCAGCTCCAATGTGTGACTGTCACCGCAGGCAAACACACCTTTGCAGCAATGCACCTATACCCTGAATCTCCTGCATTGTAGGTAAAGATGAGTAGTTCCTAGCAAAGTCCCTATTTTTGACTTGCGCTATTCATTCTCTGTTCGGGCTTGTGTTTGCTGCGTTGGTGACCACGCACCTTATAGGTGTTGAAGCTGTTGCTTGGGTCAACCCTCCCTGCCATGCATCAGAATAAAATTCAGTCTAGCATATAGGAGAGAACTGCACATCCTGCAGTTGGATGCACAATCTTGCTGGATTTCATATCACCGTTTATAAGAACTGAGGGTTTCTTGTCAAAGTATTAACAACTGTGAGGCCTGCTGTGGATGATTAATTTCTAACACCTAATTTGTTTTTAAAAGAAAAAGGTGCTGCCTCATTAAATCATATGGAACTTATAAAAGAAAAACTGAACGGAGAAAAAAGGCCAGTGGCATGGAAATGTGATATCCACAAAAAGTGCCTAATTACAAGCAGGTTAGCCAGAGAAATGGCCAAGCTAAACAACGACATAGATTGTTGGGGTTGCCTGAGGGCTATGCTGGCAGCAGCTCTGTTTGAAGTAGGGCAGTATATGGGGAGCTGTTAACATCCTCCTGCATTTGTTAGATCAGATATTTTGCTGGTTTTGTCCCTACTTTTTTTTTTTTTTTTTTTTTATGGACTGAATGTTATCTATACATTTCTCTTTCCATTTTCTATAGGAAGTTAAGTGAATAAAAAGTCTTCGTGGGCTCCTGAGACTGTAAGGTTTCTAGAGGATGACTTACTTTGGTGTTTAGAGTGTGATATAAAAGACCGACCTTGTCTGTCAGTAATCTGCTTTTGATAGACACAAGAAATACTGGCAAGAGACATCTAAATAAATAAAGTGGATACAAAATAGATCAAGACATCAGTGAAGTGGCAAAATACTCATTTAGAAGCCTAACTTCAGGTTTTTAGGTTGGTGATCTCAGGCAGTGCAGAGCATAGATGAGGGTGGATACTCCAGCTTTTCCACCCCCTTTGTGCTGCAAAACCTGCTGCGAGGCAGCCACTGACTCAGGCTTAGCAGTTCACTCAACACCAACTAGATGTCATAGCTGGTTTTGGGTCAGACCAGGGAATGATTATTACAACTTTAGATTAGACACTGATTTCATACTTGTCACCTCCTTAGAAAGAGATACGGGGAAGAAAAACTTGTGAACTGATACTTGAGAAAATCAGGACCCTGCTCCATTGAAAACTCAGTAACTGCAGTTATTCACTGTAGAGTTGTGGCTGACTGTTATCTCCTCCATACCAATGTCATTGGATTTGCTTCTCATTTATTTAGCAAAATAAATTACGATTTTACCATGTGTCTTTCTACAGACTCTCACGAGAAAGAAGTCGGCACCACAACCCAAGGAAAAGCAAATGCTGCATCTGGGAGGGGATGGCCACCAGCTAAAAAACTACAGCCTCCAATCCAGCAGCCACTTTATTAGTTTTCCTGTGTAGGATGCACAGATAACACAAAGGTTGGGGAACTGTAATTGTTGGAAAAAACTGACCAAATTCACTCTTGACTGAACTTCTGAGCTTCCTTATTTTTCTTGTAACTTATGGAATGTATCAATAGAAATAGTTACATTGACCACTCATAAAATCCTGCTGTTTGTTTTCCATAAAACATCACTGTAGTATAGAGAATACTGAAAATACTGTGATATTCTCTTTTATCATCTGCTACAATCTGTAGAGTTTGAAGAACGTTCACTTTTATCGTGCTTATTCTATAATACGTACCTATGCATGCAATGGTGGTATTGGTGTTACTTTCATATACTACCTTGAATGATTCATCATCCTTATTTCCTTGGTTTTTGTAGTAACGGCAAATTGTATAATAACACTGGTAACATAGCACTTGATCCCACTTCTGCTTACTTCGTTGTCCTGTAATTTTTGCACTTCGCTGAAAGTGTAAAAATACAATTACTTAGCATTCTCTTAGCACATAGACAGCTAACTAATAGTCTTTATATTTGTCAATGTCAGAAGTTATGAATTTCATGTCATGTAGTTTTCTGTATAATAATTTGCAAATTATATGACAATTGTTGAAAATTAAAAATAAATCTGTGAAGGTGCTACTTGAAAGTGAGCAAGAGAGAAATCAGCTCCTCCACCCTCATTAGCTGAAACCTAGTTTAATGTACTCACATTACTCATATTTTAGAAACTCGCTTTTGTTTCAATCATCCTGCACACCATGAGCAAACCATTGCTTATGCCCCTTCAGTGAGTTGGTTTTCCAGTACGTTGCCCAAATCTCATTTCATTTGGACAGAGTTGTGTGAATTGTGAATGGGGTCATAATGTCTCTCTACTTATTTTTAAGGTCAGTGTTGATGATCTTGAAAACTTGTTAGTATTGACATCATAAGATGTTCACTTGCATATCCCATAATTGCTGTTAATTGCTTTTTTGCTTTAGCTAGTGGCAAAAATGTTCTATGTGAAGGGGACTGATAAGAACATTGGCACAATGTTTATTAATTATAATTTTAATTGGTAATTATTCACTTTTTCAGGTTACTTTTCTCTTGTATCCTGGAAATGTAGTGACTACTTGAAACAAGACTTCACCTTGATAGTTGTAGCCCATTCTTGTCTATTAGCCATGTCATCTGCAAAACTTTGGAGATGAATATATATACTAGGGGGTTTTAATTAGTTGGTACAATTTTCATGAAAAGTCATTAAAATTCAACTCTATACGTTACTGTTGCCAACCACCTTATTTTTTAAACAAGCAATTGGTAGTAAATCCTAGAATTATATATGATTTGCCTTCTATTCTACACAGATGCTCCAAGTATTGTAGAAGAAAATAAAAAGCCACTGATTAATCATTCAAAAGATAGGACCTTGATGTTTTATGCTTTTATCTTATCTGAATACTAGTGAGTAAACCAAATCAGATTAAAGGAGGAATGTTTGTCTCTTATCCTTCAGACTTGGTGAAATCTGGGCTTATCTGCTGAGTGTCAGCTATATTTGTGCTTCAAAATCCAAACATCTGTTTTCAGGCAGTGTTTTCTTTTTTTATTAACCTCCATCACAGCCCAGCATCTGTGCAATAATTCTGTATCAGAATTCTAAAGATTTTAAACATACAACATACGACAGATATCAATCTAATGGCAAGGTTGTGTGGTCACCTCTGAATATGAAGGGGAAAACTAGATAAAGCAAGAATGGCTTAGTGTAAAATTCAGTTCTATTCCCTTTTATTTCCCTGCAGGCTATTTCATTTCTGGTAGAAACTTGTCCTTCTGACATCTTCATGAGAAATTGTGGATGCATCGTCATGGTACCATGGACGTTCAAACAATTTTTATTGAAAAACAGTAAGTCACAGTAGTTCAGGTGAACATGAACTGATAAACAGAGTGTTATACTACAGTATCCCACAGGGGCATATACTAACAGTAAAAACAAACTTAATTTTTGTGATTATGTAATATTTATTTCTGAAGGAGAAGACAGAGATGTCAAAAACATAAACCAAACAATGCTGTTTACCTGAATTAACTGGATTTGAAATACAACCAGCATTGAAGCTGAAGTAAAGTTTTTAAGTTTATCATCTATGGCAGTAACATATAGAATAAAAGCTTGCTTTGTTTAACTACTTATTATTTTGCTAAAAAATTTTAGCTTACCTTTCTGCAGATTAATTATGAGTAATTATTAATAGAGAAATTTTTAATTTCTTAAGGAAATTTTCTCTTTATTTCAGGTTAGAATAATGAACACAAAGCTCTTCCTTCTTAGTATTTTAAAAATCTATTTTAAAAACCATCATGATATTATGCAAAACTAGTTGCTTTAATTGCTTGTAGTGTTCAGGATGCCCCCTGCATGTTTTCTCCTGGCTACAATGTTAGTAAAATTAAGCTCAGTATTTTGCAGCTGTTGGAATAACGTTTATAAGTAGCTCCACAGTATGATCCCAGTATTTTCAGTGTGGGTTTCGAGTTCAGATAGAAGTATCTTTTCAAAACTTCGGATGTGTCACTGACTTTTGTGGTCAGATCCATACTTAGGCAACCAGTGTAAATGTGCACTGAAATGTTAATCATGAAAAACTCTTATGGATTTAGGTGTCAGACTAAAAAAAAAGGTTCTTTGACTACTGAATGCTGCTCGTAGCTATTAGCTATCTTTGTCATGAAAAGTTATAAACTCAAAATATTATTCCTGGACATTCTATTTGTTATCTGAGTATATAGAAAAAAAATCCACAAACTAAACTGAGCAAAATCTGAATTTTAAAGGTATTTAATTTAGCTGGGGGGAAAAAAGAAAAAAACACAAAAACAACCCTCTTTAACTGATTTGTTGGGGTCTTTTTCATTGAATTGTGTATGCTAGACCAGAAAAACCGGTGTCCCTTGGTGACTCACGGCCAAGGGAGTTAACTTATTAAATGTTGTTGGCTAGTTCCCTTGTTTCAAGGTATTAAATCAAAGTAAGACTGTGGGGCATTCATGTTCTTTTGAATTCTGCATAAGTAAACAAAAAAGACAAAAAGGTATTTTGTACTATATACCAATATGGTGTTAACATGCAAAATGCCATCCGTTTTGTTGATGCATTTTGAAATAATGTAATTAAAGCAAAGAATCTTATTATAGAAAAAAAGTATGTAAAACCCATACAGTCCTATTATAGTCTAAAGAGACTTTTGCCCAGGTTTATTTGCTTGATACGGTTTAGCAAACAACCTGCAGATGTAATGAAATCCCATTATCAGTATTAGTGTTTGCCTGTCCATTGTTGGTAGCAGGATTTTGAAACACTTGTGGTAGGATCAGGGTGCTTTTCAGATGCTTAAGCATTACATGTAAATCAGTAAAGGACATCCCTAAATTCTTAACTGCTTTAAAGGATGCCCCATATCTCTAAAAGCACTTGAACAATGCAAGCAGAAATGGCTGCTGTCATCACTGCAGCTCTAGGCAGCTTTATACTGCAATTTTCAAAATTGTCTAAGTACTTCATTTCTGATGAACATCTTGTCATATAATATGCCTGAATGAAGGCAATATTTTGGTACCATTTGATGTGATTTGGTGAAGAGAGCAATTGTGACAAAGAATTTTAAGAAGCTTTTCTCTCCTAAGACTCTCCTCTGCACCAAGAGCTCTGGGAATCACTCACTCGCTGTATTAGGAGACATTGGGTTTCTATTGCTCATGCAGCTCCAGTCCAAACAAGTTGCCTCTGATTCCTATAGGGAAAGCAAACTTTCTTATTGCTTCATTTGGGGGATGGACGTGCCAATGTTGCCTCTGCTGCTGTCAGTGATCCTCTTTGGAAGAGGATTTATTTTGGTCATTTGTGCCAGTGGGCATGAAAACACTTCACTATGAAGCAGCTGAGGATAATCTCTACAATAGATATGTGACTGCTTGTCCAGCAGATACAAACACCTATGTGCCAGATCTCCGCAGCTGTGGTCAAGATGGACTGAAGCGCTGCTTTTTGTGCAAAGTGTACCTTAGGTCAGCAATTTTATTAAAGGAGGGTTACAGTGAAGGAAAAGAGAATAAAATATCTGCTTTTTTTTTCTTTGCGTGTTGCATAATTTTTATCTACTTGCTTTTCATTATTTTGCTGCAATTCCACTAAGAATGGGTGAGATAATGAGCAGCGTCACTCCACCCAGCACTTCAGTGATATTTTCGGTCTATGAATAGCAGAATAAAGTTATCTTGTACATGAACTAGCACAGTTATAGCATGCAACAGCATGTGAAGTTTATGTGTGCAAGACTTCACTTGTATTCAGTCACAAAAAATTGTCAGCGTTATAATCTTGGCTTCTTTGACTGGCAAAATTTCACCTCAGTGATCACAAATGTCCCTAAAATGACTCTTCAGTGTGATGCATCCTGGTGTATTAGCTAAAGAGCATAGTTATTTGATAGGATTAACTTAAAGGCACAATAAGTTCTTTACTTTTAAAATTCAGAAAATGCATTTATTTTGAGTGGTATTAGAGTAGAGTTGTGTATTTTTCCTTTTCATGCCTGTTTAAATAAATATCTGAAGAAAAGTCAAACATTTGAGTTGATATATGTGGGTGGACGGTTTTTTGGAATGTTTTTACTTGTTTAGATCCTCAGTGTCATTTCAAAAGTAGTCCAATAATTTCTGTGGTGTTTAACTAGAGGTGCTTCTGGCAAACTAATACCCATTGCACACAGTACTTCAACCTTCAGGTAACAGCAAATAGTAGTGTTTTATGGGTAATTTCTTACTTCTACCTGCTGTTATCAAAATGATCCATTTCTTTAAAGCTGAAGTCACATCAGATAGTATTGTGTTCACACACCATTATTTTGTCGCACTGGGTGACAAGTCACCCACTGGAATATGACAGCCATGTTGTAATGAAAGGAACCCCACGCTGCATTTCTAACCACATGTGAAATTGCACAAAGGGTGATGTCTCTGCTGCCTGTAGGTGAGTACAGAGAGCAGTTCTGAAAAAACACAGCATGTTTTCCAAGCTGAAGCAGGTGACAGAGTAAGATTATTGCATAACTTTTGCTGCAGAGGAAGTGGTTTCTGACATTTTTATGCCATATCAGACCTGAAGTGCATAGAACAACTTGCACCATACGTTAATTCTTGTCATATAAGGTTAGAAGAGTATTAACCTGAAAGCGCTTTTTGCTGTCATTACACATAGTAATAACTGCACATTGTTCCTGGAGCTGGGGAAACATGCTAGGGGAATTGAAGCCTATGCTACCTGTCTAAACCAGCAAGAGCAGAGTATCTCTGTGTAAAGATGTCCAGGGAACAGGCCACGTGCATCTTGAAAGAGTTTGAGGAACAACGTATTTAATTACAGAGGTCCCAGCCAGGGTTACTATGGCAGCAAATGCATAGCTAAGTAGTCCACGGTTACCTGTGGAGACAGTATTGCTGCAGTCCTCTTACAGCAGTGGGATCCGAACGGCATCTAATCTGTATGCTCAGGAAGTGGTACAGAAAACTGTAGCTCAAATGCAAGCATCATTTCCTATGTGCACAAAATTTTATTCCTTTTATTTAGGAGAAGCTAATGTTATTGAGGATGTAGATGAATGGTTTGACTACGAACTATTAATATTGACACCATCTCTGGCAAATGCCTCTCATTCCCTCCGTTGTCCTCTGCCCCTCCAAGCAAGCAGACAGATGATTACTTTTTCAGCAACAATTATATGGTTTGCAAATTGAAGTCAAACCTCTGAAAGGTTTGGCGATAGCAAAAGCTGACTTCAAACTGTTCAGCAGAAGTACTATGAAGCAATCTCTGAAACCAGCCTGTGTACTGGCTAATCTGTGGTATATTTGCTTTTTAATGTCTCTTCAAAATAATGGCATTATTTATAAAAAGAAAGATTTGACCCCCAGTGCTATAAAAATTTGATCCACTGTATAAAAAATATAAAGTGATAAAGAAAACTGGAAATTTTAAAAGAAGTTATGAAAGGAGGAATTTTTACATATTAATATGAAAATCACACAGGAGATATTTTATTCTGCTGAATATTTTCTACAGTAACTTTCATTACTGCTATCCAGCATCCAATTTGTCATCTCTAATCAGGCATCTTTATTTTATATTTTTTGCTTGCTCAATAACCTTTCAAACTACTCTCACCAGATGAAGAATGTCATGCCCTTTAAGACACTTTTCTTATATGGAGAAGAAAACTTCTCAAGCAAGTTTTCCAAAATTGTGAAAGCCTCCTGATAGCAGTAATTTTAAAGAATGACACTATAGGTGGAATATTCCTGCCTTTCATTTCTTTTTAGCCATGTGTTTCATAATGTCTTTTTATTATATTTGAATCTTTCGTTTTTGAACCTAACTGCACATGAAATCCTAGGCTTCTCAACCTACTTTTACCATTTGGACTCAAAGTGAAGCAATTTTTCCTGCATCATTTCTCCTTTGTTATCTTGTCTTTCTATCAGATTCTCCATTAGCTCAATTATAGCACTGCTACAATTGTTACTGCTACTATTATGTGTGGACTATTAAATCATTTACTATTCTCCAAAACATATTTGTGTATAAAAGTCTGATTTTGAAAGGTTGAAAACTCATCTCAACATTATCACACTGGTAATCAAAGAAGTAATTGCACAAAATAATCCAGAATAAGATGCACAGTAATTCAGCTTTAGGGATGCAATCCATTTGCGGTTATAAAAGACAATATTTGTTTATATGGTTGGTTATTTTTCTTCCTGTGATTACTCTGAGATTTTCAATGCGGAAATAAAGAGAACTCATAGCATAATATGAGATACTGCTGTAAAATTCACATCATATTGGCCATCAGATAATTTAATTGATATGTTTTAATAAATTGTATCTTGGCCAAATGATGAGTATTTGAGCTGTGCACCAATGTGTTTGATGCAGTCTGTCACTCAGTCCACAGGGTAGTAACAAATGAATAACTGCTGCAAATGTTCCCCTAAGCAGAGTGAACTGGATCCGGTGCAGATTCAGCAGACCTCTCTTCCCTCCTTGCCACAGCACTCTTGCAGATGTCTGCAAGGAATCAACAGAGATTTGAATTTCCTCAGCTTAACCTTTTCTCTCCCATCTGTTGCAATGCAGAGTATTCCTAGTCAGTGTTTACTGCTAAAATTCATCAGGTGTTGCACGCTTTGCAAAAAGCTTTGTGTAAACAAAAGGATATGTCATTATCATACGAATATTAATTGCTTTGTTGTGGTACAAATACAGAACTATTGACTTTCTTGCTCTTCCAATGAAGACATGAAGTGCGTGGAATTAACTGTTTATAAGCAGAAAAGCTCCCAATGAGGTCAAAATTTCTTACAGAACTCAGAAGTTATGAAATATGTTTGAGTCAAACTGATGAGTGATTCCAGTTATACTCTGCAAGTGAAATATATTAAATTTGTACCCTAGCAAGCTTGCATAGTGTATGAATAATTGTAAAATTGGGTATAATGTGGTTGTGGATTTGCATGATTTAAGCAATATTAATTGTAAACAGTATGTACGATTCTTTCATTAATTTGCTTATTTTACTCTTTTTCAGTTCATAAGTCTCCAGCAGAACACAGCCAAGTGGTAATCTGATGCTCAGATTTCATTTATGCACTTCAGGTAAAAAAACATGTTTACTCTGCATGGACATATTCCTGTCTGCTTCGAGAGCAGCAAAGAGCAGAAGTATTGCAGTTCAGAAGCTAATACCTTGTAACTCTATGAAAATTAAAGAACAGACTTTAGTGCAATATAAACATTGTCCATAATATAGGTAAGATATAATGTATTGCATTATACTAAACTGTTAAGTATAATTCAAGGTAACATATCTTTAGCTGTAAGAGGTTGTTTAGACTTGTTATATCATAACAAATAAAACAAAGGAGCTCTGTCAACCAGTGTATATTGGCTTAATGACTTGTATAAGTTCTACTTAAATCATCAAGTAAAGTAAAAGACTAGCTATTATGGCTTTTATACATGGGGAAGAAAACATTTCTTCTTTATTCTATATCTTTGCAGAGCAATGTGCCCCAACTGCTCAAGTGCACTGTTTCAGAAATAATTAGGCCCTAAATCTACAAGATACTTATATGTTGAAATTGTATCTTTTTTAAGTTAGACAAATGTTTCCTTGAAGAAATTCTTCTACTTCAGTTGTAGAATTAGACACTTTGCAATTTTGTTCTTGTGTTTATAAAAGGCACAGACAAATTTTTCATATGTAAAGACTGTAAAACATGGTCAAATCCGGCTCTTGGATGTCTATACATTTTTACTTTCTATTGGTGAAAGTAGTGTGGAAAGTGTATAAATGTCATGAAAGTCTCTAGCAAATACACTGAAGTCATTTGGGCACTCTGTTCAGTGAGGCTAGTTTATTCTATTTTACAAGAAACAAGCTGACTATGGGAGACATAGGAATAAGGGTCAGTCAAAAATGGATGGTCAGAAATAGCTCTGATGTTGATGTATTTGTTGGGTTAAAACATAAATGTTCACTGCTTATAAACCTGCAGGTGTTGCAGCCCTCTATTGCATAATCTTGAATCCATACTTCAGGGATGAAATTCTGTCCTTTATGCCATTGATTTCCATGGGCTTGTAGTTTCTCCAAAGACGAATAATGTTGGAACAAAATGGTGATGTTAAGCAATAAAGTGTCATCACAAAGAGGGTTTGCTCATAAAGTTCAAATAAAAATATGTCACCCCTCTTTGATTAATAGTCCATGGTGTTAGTAGATATTGATTACATTTAAGAGCCTGTGGGTAAGAGGCAATTTAAATTATCTTCAAGCAACTGTACAAGAAATAAGAAATAAGGTTCATTTGAAAGTAGATGCTAACAGGTGCCATTGCTGTGAATCCAGTTTGAGGAACTGGAGATAGAAGAGATTTATCCATTTTGTAGAAACTGATTGTAAGCACTGGTAGAGGTATCACGAAGACAATAGTTGCCTACCATCTGCTCTACTCTGCCTGTGGTATCAATTACAGCAGTGTGACCATCCAGCATTTTTTCATTTTACCACCCAAATTCAAATCAGAGTGTGATCCTCAGCTTTTGACATCTGAATGAATAAATACTCTTGCTTCAAGTACTGTAGGAAAAAAAACAGAATACCCACACCACCCTATCAAATGCTTTTTCAAAGTCTTTTAGGCAATTTATCACTCATTTATGTTTTATTTATGGTAATAGAAATTCATAATTCTGGAGTTGATATACAATAATGATCTGCGCTCATCAGATATTGTGTTACTCATTTAACTGTATCAGTTTCAAATTTACGGGTTTCTTTGTATAAGGTTTGCAGATGTTTAGCAAATATTGTATAGCATAATTGAGTAGGGAGACCCTGGATCTTTGTTTACAGAAGGCAAAGCTGTGCTGTTAAAACAGTGATGAAATATTGCCTCCCCATTCTAACAATCTCTACTTGCAATTCCATGCTAGCTAGTATATAACTCAAGGGAAAACTATTTTTGTCCCGATTGCATAGTGGGAAAGTCTTATGCACTTTTAACACTTACTTCTATTTGCAGAGAGTCATCGAAAATCTTCTGCTGTTCTGTCAATATAGAGAGATCTGCTGTTTCTAAATAGTTGGATACAGCATGTTAAGCTTATAATTGTCTTTTAATGAAGGTTTGTATTTTTCAATGTTTATTTCCATTAAAAATCAAACATAGTCTGTATCATCACAATTTTTGAAAGCAAACTCTCACAGTCTTTCTGTTTTATAACCTCATGGTATTTCACAACTACAGTACTGAAGTATTAGGCATCACTGTTTGGAAGTTGTTAAAAAAATAAAAAAACCTGCATGGGGATGAAGTATGAATGGAAAGAGCAGTGTGTGAACATGGTATGTGCTCAGGCCATCTATGGGCACACACAGGGGATCTGAAACTCCCCAGACATGTCACATTCATATGCATATGCCACTTCTCATATATGGGTGTTATTATATGGCAGCACTGTTTTTGACTATTAAGCATATTAAAAGGGAGCTTTTATGCCAGTAATGCCATCTTCGTGATCATAATCAGCTTATTTAATTAGCTTGAGTTCTCCCACCCCAAAACAATAATTCATATGAGCAGAAGTGAGAGCTTCTCAGTGCTGTGTAGTTTATTCTTTCACAGTAACAACTGAATTCCTATTCAGTTTTGTCAAATACATCAACCAGTAGTTGTCCATACACAAAAAGTCCTCTAATAAAATTTATGCAGCAGCTGGATACATCTTGGGGTTTTACTTGTTTCATAAATGAAATATAAATGTGTCCACACACAAGCTAAACAAAGGGATGTATATACAAATTGTCCCCGATGCAGCTCATTATTATTTTTTTAAATGAACAATAGGGCACTGGTTTGAAAACCAGCAGCTTTTGGAAAGCATTCATATTAATTATACAAAAAAATGGCAGACAGTTTGAAAGCACAGCCACATTCTTATGCCTTCATAAAAAGTACAAACTCATGAATTATTTTGTGTGTTATCTCTTTTAAATATTTCCTGGATCCAGCTGAGAAAGACAGTAACTCACAGCGATAATATGATAAGACATTGAATTTCTATTAATTACTAAAACTGTTTTGTGTATTTGTCTCATGAATTAAGCATTTTTACTTAGATTTTGATTATTTTTCCACTTTTCATTACTAATGTACTATCAAATCATTCTCTCTCAAAAAAAGCAAGACTGATAAACATTTAACATCAAGAAGGTGTTTTTGGGGTTTTTTTTTTTGAGCATAGAGGTAATGAGAGTAATGACAAATTTCATGTTTCATTGGCGAGTTACTTTGAATTTCAGAATATACAAGTATTTAAAACAACAATTTACTCCAAACTGTTTTGACATGCCAAAGAAAAATGAATCGTGCATAAGTATTAATAATGTTTCTGATCTGTCAGTTCTGCTTTATCTGCTGCTCCGGTGATTTAAGTTGGGATAGATTGGATTTGTTTTAATTTTTAAGTATTTCCTTTGAAGTAATGAATCACATCCACATGTACCAATACCTATTCACATGCTGTGATCAAAGGTGATACACTGAGCAACCTGATCTAGTTGAAGATGTCCCTGCTCATTGCAGTGGGGTTAGACTAGATGATTTTTGGAGGTCCCTTCCAACCCAAACTATTCTATGATTCTGTGATCCTATAACACATTACATAATAAAGTCTTGCAGTGATATTTACTTAAGGTTACCTTAATAGAGAATGGCAGATTTTCTTTTTCAGATCCATTAACAGAAAAACAGAAAAGGCTGCAGATGTGTATGCAGTTTTAATGTAGGTCCTAAATCAGAACTGTTTTCCCATGCCATACTTCTGCCTGATGTATTTCATGATCAGGAGATGATAGTGATGATTTTGTAATCAAATACAGTTTCTTCATTAAATATTATCCCATAATCACACTGAAAAAATATGTGTAAATGTCAACAAAATTATGAATTCTTTGATTAATAGAAACCAGATTAATCCCATTGGGAAGAGTTGAAAATGGGGCGCTTTTTTCTTTTTTGTATATAAGTCACCTAAGACAATAATTCAGAAGTTTCTCACGGAAGATCACTCCACTTAACAAGCTGCTGAATGAGCCAAAAGAATAGCATAGATTATACTGAAAGATAATTGGACATTTCACATAAGAAGACTAACATTGAAAAGCATAGAATGAGGCGGTAGATGGCGAGGCAACTGGAATTTGTTTGAGTCACTTAATAGAGCTGAATAGCCATTTCTGGATGTCTTAGGTTGCAGAATTTTGCAATATGCTGGAGGTTTTATTGATTCACCATCCACTGTTATAGGTATTAAACTTCAGGAATTTATTATTATTAATGTAAAATGTGAATTTTCTTCTGACAGTGAGTGGTGACTGATTGCCTCTGTTTCATGGTGATACTGTCTAAATATGACTATAGCAAGTCTTATTTGGGAAACTTGCTCTGTTACCCTATATACTTTGGCAATGTGGGACGATCTGTGCAGAGGAAAGGCACATCAAGTGACACAAGCAAGAAGGCAATGAAATGGGAAATTATTAAATACTAAATATAAGAATTTGGATCGCTCTTGTCCAGGGTGGTAGGTCAACTCAATATTTCAACTCTTCACTTTCACTATGGATAATAATAGAAAATAATGGGAAACTTCTGGGGGAGTTTACAGTGCAGAAAAAGTACTGAGTTCAAAAGAATTCTGGATTTTTCTTTTATTAATTATATCTCCTCTCCATCCACCCCCAAGTTGAAGTTAGTGTACAAAACTATCTTTTTTTTTCCATCTATGCAATGTTAGGATCATGCTCCAGGGTCAGTTTCTCCAAAGGAAGCAAAGGATTATTGTGCAAGATTAGCAACCTTGCCTGCTCATGATTATTTATATTGCTTGTGGTCACAGATGATGTTTAATGGCAACTATGTTATGAGCCACTTTTGATTCAATCTTAAAGTAGAAAGGTTCATAAAGGAAACAATTCTGATTTGTTCTCCACAGATGAAGGCCCCCAGTTCTCAGGAAGTGCCATGGGGCTTTGGGGAGATCCTGGTGTAGAAGTGTGAGTTGTTTCAGCTGCCTCTTGTCTGAAGTTGGGCTATATTTTAAAAGGAATCCTTGTGATACTAAAAAGTAGAATTAGCTGATGATAAAGAAATATTTTGCATCTCAAAGCATAAACACAAAGATTGAACTCCTAAGTAACAACCACAAACTTCTGAAACTGCAAAGCTGGTACGAATCTGAAGGATAGGAGATTGAACTTCAGCTTGAGTAGTTTTTTTCTTGTTATTTGTCTTAGCAGGGCATTTGCTATGAATTCTGCCTAAAGAAAGCAGTTTTGGGAGAAGAGGTATCCCATCTGCAGACAGGTGCTGATATATCAATTAGACAAATGTGTATGGAAGTATACTTAACAGTGTATTTATGATGTGAATTTGTTAAAGTTAGTTTGTCTCTAGAGGTATTATAACACTCCAATAAGTGTAAATTATCACATTAGGATTGTGGAAGACCCATTGTTATCCATTTCCAAACTTTCTTCCAAAAGTGTTTATTTCTTCCCTGTTTTATACTACCCCTCAAATGGTGTAGAATTTTCCCAGTTTCTAAATTTTAATTTTGTCTCCTTCCGGTGTCACCTTTGGAAAAAAGTTTTTCTATTTATGTTAAGCACAAAGTTAACAGTAGCTTTGATGTGTATATTCTAAGTCATCTTGTATGAAGACAGTCTGCCAGCAATGTTTAAGGATGACGGTGTTTCATTACAAGGCCTTTGAAGTAGCAGAGGTACCACAAATGGCTGTTGTTGAAAATTTTCCTTGATTATTATTTTTACTGCCAGACTTTTAAACCATACAATATCAGCTTTCTTTCGACTTTGCTTCTTAGTTCCTTTTATGGTAAAGCTTAATACAGTGAACATATGGAGCAGCTGAAAGACTGCCAAATGTTTAAATGACAAGGTTATAAATATAGCGACGGCATGGGTTTTTTTCCCCTTAATGTATAGTCCTGTTGGTTTGAGCCAAAGCAGAGAATAAATCAGAATGTATAAGTTGTTTTGCCACCAACTGTATAGATTTATAACGTGTAGAGTGTACCTTAGTCTAGTAGAATGAAAGTCGCACAGAGTTTATGTAATTGCGAGAGAATGCTAAGCTAACTTCCATGGAGGACACCTATGATATTCAAAGAAAAAGTTAGTCTTTGAATTTTGTTTTACAAAAGTTCCTAACAAAACTCTGTGGCTAGGGATGTCCCTTCTTCCTCCTGCTCTGGTCCTCAGCCACAGGCTATCCTTATTCACTGACCTGCTCCTTTGGGTGGAGAGGAACTGCCTTCTGCTTCGCCTTTTTTCCTGCAAGTGAGAAAGATGCTCTGTGTGCCTGAACATAGAGACTTCATCACCGTGCTTGTACTTTCTTCTGAGCAGCCAATCCCTCCTTGCTCTAGTCTGGTGTTCTCTTGCAGCTATTGTTATTTTCCCGTAGGACATGACGAGACATGACTAGTATCTGTTACGCTGCTTGGACACTCAAGCATTTTGTTTTGGTAAGAATTGAATTGTTGTTTGTGTGAGCGTTAGAGAAAGCAAGGCAGTGCAAGGTGTCTTGCATGTGGAGGGAAAGGGATACTGCTTATGAAAGCCATTTTTCTTTTGCAGTAATTCCAGTAGGAGATATTTAAAACTTAGAAAGCAAAAGCTTCTGCATACTAAGATCCTGTATATGTCATCTGCACCTTTGCTCTCTTAATGCACTATGTTATTTTTTGTTATCCAGATTTTGTGGTTATGTTTAATAAGAAACTTGTCAATGTAAAGCTCTTGTATTTTATCAGCAGGATGCATTAGAAGTATATAAAGTTTTGTGTTTCTGTTTTCTACTAGAAGCAAATGCTTTTTCTCAGCCATCCACTAGTAGAAGAGAGCTACCCTACACCAGAAATACAGCTATGACAGAATCAGCACTCCTAAAAATAATAATTTGGATTATTTGCAAACAGATGGCTAGAAACACAAACACTTTATCTTACAATCATCACTTATCCCTTTGGCTGCCAATACTCCACTGCACATGTCTTTGTTGCTATATGCTAATAATATCAATTGAAAGGACTTGGAATGTCAGCCCCTACCTGCTGCACTCAGCAAGGAAAGTGCCAGCTGGACTATTCGAGGAAAAAAGAATAGCTTTGCGGTTAAAGCATTTGGTTTGGGCTCTGGAGACTTGTGTTTGCACCATGGTTCTGCCATAGATTTCCTATGTGACCTTGAACAAATAACACTCTCATAATCTCAGCTGCCCATCTGTTAACATAGGAGTGGTAATTATGATGGTAATGAATTTTGCTTTGTAACAGTTCTTAAGGTTGCAGACCCTTCATCAGAAGTGTAGCCCAAACCATAGCCCTGAAGACAGATTCCATCTGAGAACTGGTAGTGGAGGACAAGGTGGTTTCCTTAGCGTGATCCTCTCGGTCACACTGATTGCTAAGTAGCGACAGGAATATAGTAACCTTAAGGCTGAGCTCATTTTTCAGAAGTCCCAGACTCGGCATCTCTGTTCTGTCTCTTGACATGGTCATTGTACTGCTGCTTCCCTCTGAAGACCCAGTATTCCTTTTTCTTCAGTAAGTTCATCCCAGCTCAGGCTTTGGGATTTCTCTTGCTGAGCGTGCAGTTATCTTCACTCTTTCTTCTGGCCTTTCCTTGTGTTCTGGGTGTTTGTGAGGATTGCCTATCTCTATAGTTGCAGCCGTTTACATCACAAAATGAACGTTTTTTAGCTGTTTAATGCATCTGAGTACTTTTGGGTGATGTGCAACCTTTGTTACAAGAGCTGCTGCTTCATGGGATCAGGAGGACCATGGGGGACAGAGGGAATCATTGCTAATAAGTGAATATTCTATTCAGATACAGCAAAACACAGTCTGTAAGCAGTTAATCACGCTGGTGATTCACACACCAACCTGTTAATTTACCTGAGTTAAACAGTCACTGGCCACATGTCCTCTCTGGTGTGAGAAAGAGGCTCTTGACTGATGGTCCTCCCCCTCTTCCCAATGGGAGTGCTGTCTTGTATAGTTTTAGTACTGTGTTGCCTATGTGTTAACTCTAGTTAGCTTCTGCATGCATGTGGCTAGTGCATCGTTGGCTTATCAGGCTATGTATAACTGGCAAGACACAATGAAATCATCCTAGTTTCAGGTCACTTCTTTCCAGTTTCCAAAGAAAGGCTTTCATTATAAACTTTATTTTTGTTTTCTAAGGAGGGCTTTGGCAGCGTTACAGCATTTTTGACTGTGCTTGTATGTCGTCGTTTAACCCCAGCCAGCAGCTAAGCACCACCCAGCCGCTCGCTCACTCCCCCGTGGTAGGAAGGGTAGAAGGGTAAAAGTGAGAAAACTCATGGGTTGAGATAAAGACAGTTTAATAGGTAAAGCAAAAGCAGCACGCACAACCAAAGCAAAACAAGGAATTCATTCACTCCTTCCCATTGGCAGGCAGGTGTTCAGCCATCTCCAGGAAAGCAGGGCTCCATCACATGTAACAGTTACTTGGGAAGACAAACGCTATTACTCCGAACGTCCCCCCCTTCCTTCTTCTTCCCCCAGCTTTATATGCTGAGCGTGACAACATATGGTATGGAATATCATAGAATCATAGAATAGTTTGGGTTGGAAGGGACCTTTAAAGGTCACCTAGTCCAACCACCCCTGCTGTGGGCAGGGACATCTTCAACTAGATCAGATTGCTCAGAGCCCCATCCAACCTGACCTTGAATGTTTCCAGGGATGGGGCATTTACCACCTCTCTGGGCAACCTGTTCCAGTGTTTCACCACCCTCACTGTAAAAAATTTCTTCCTTATATCTAGCCTAAATCTCCCCTCTTTTAGTTTAAAACCATTCCTCCTTGTCCTGTTGCAACAGGCCCTGCGAAAAAGTTTGCCACAATCTTTCTTATGACCCCCCTTTAAGAACTGAAAGGCTACAATAAGGTCTCCCCGAAGCCTTCTCTTTTCCAGGCTGAAGAACCCCAACTCTCTCAGCCTTTCTTCATAGGAGAGGCGTTCCACCCCCCTGATCATTTTTGTGGCCTCCTCTGGACCCGCTCCATGTCTTTCCTGTGCTGAGGGCTCCAGAGCTGGACGCAGTACTGCAGGTGGGGTCTCACCAGAGCAGACTAGAGGGGCAGAATCCCCTCCCTCGACCTGCTGGCCACGCTGCTTTTGATGCAGCCCAGGATGCAGTTGGCCTTCTGGGCTGCGAGTTATGTCCATCTTTTCATCCACCAGTACCCGCAAGTGCTTCTCAGCAGGGCTGCTCTCAATCCCTTCATCCCCCAGCCTGTATTGGTACTGGGGGTTGCCCCGATCCAGGTGCAGGACCTTGCATTTGGCCCTGCTAAACCTCATGAAGTTCACATGGGCCCACTTCTTGAGCTTGTCCAGGTACCTCTGGATGGCATCCTGTCCCTCAGGTGGGTTGACTGCACCACTCAGCTTGGTGTCATCTGCAAACTTGCTGAGGGTGCACTCGATCCCACTGTCTATGTCATTGATGAAGATATTAAATATATCCCTTTGGTCAGTTGGGGTCAGCTGTCCCAGCTGTGTCCCCTCCCAACTTCTTGTGCCCCCCCAGCCTCCTCGCTGGTGGGGTGGGTGAGAAGCAGAAAAGGCCTTGACTGTGTGTAAGCACTGCTCAGCAGTAACGAAAACATCCCTGTGTTATCAACACTGTTTTCAGCACAAATCCAAAACACAGCCTCATGCTAGCTACTATGAAGAAAATTAACTCTATCCCAGCCAAAACCAGCACATTTTAGCTGAGGTATCACCATGGAAGTCATGGGTCTGGCAGCCTAGACCAGGAGGAAGATGGTTATTATGCCTCTTACCCAAGATTTCTTTAAAACTGAGTCATCTTAGAGAAGTACAAGGAATGGAGGTGGACAGTGCAGTGATTCTGGGTATGTTCTGGTTTTCAGAGGCAGCCCCCAAATGAAATCACAGCTTGTAGAGATGGTCAAGGAGATTATGCGACACCCTCTACCAAAGTGTATGGAGCACAGAGACTTTCTCATTATTCTCTAAATACACTTTTGTGTGGTTAGATGGTGTACTACCATTTTTATCTTCCTTTTATGTATGTAAGTGAATAAAGAATTGTTCTGAGCTAAGTGTTTGCCTGCCGGATTTTAAACAGACTGGAGTTCAATTGGGTTTTGGTTCACAAGTCAGTTAGCACTTCAGGGGGAAAATGTCTGCATATGTTTGCATCTCCTGAGTTTTGCTTAGAGTTTCAGATCCAAATAAAACTGAAAGCTCAAAGGAGAACCCAGTTTGAACTGCCAGCATAGTCTGACTTGGGGTTGGAACTATGCAAAATCTCTATATTTAGTTTGGTTTCAAATAGCTACTATAAAACTTATGCAGATCCCAGGAGGTGCTTTAAAATTCACTCAGTACTTACCCCAGGTTCCCTTGAAATATTTGGTAATTTCAGTTTTCTATACTGTCTGCCAAAATTTTAGGTTTATAGGAAAACTTGATATAAGCATCTCTCTCTCTCTCCCCCCCCCCCCCCCCTCCACCCCCCCAAATCATTCCACTCAAGCAATACACAAAGAGCTAAGGGTGAGTGTGAGTTCCATCTTTCTTTTAAAGACAGATGTGGAGTGAAACCCTGAGAGACTAGAGCCCCAGTTCCTCCTCCCACTCCTACACCAGTTCTCATCGATTTCAACAATATTTTCTTAAGTAATCACTGGCTCTGACCTTGGCACGTAGTCCTTTGGAAGCTTTTGTCTGGATCTCTTTACAGAAATGTATCACAAAATAGACTGTGATGTGAATAACCATGGAATGTTTTTCTTGAGCTGGGCTTACCACATACAGAGCTATAGCAAGGCGCATACATTACTGAATATAATAGCCTAAAACTATTCCAGTGTCATTTGTTCATTTTTAAGTCTATTACCTTTGAAATGAGGCTGCAGTACTCAGTCCTTTCTTGTTCTGTGCAGAGCAGTTTATTAATGGTCCCTTTGTTTAAGAGGGATGACACAGGGAGCTGAGCGGAAGACTTGAAGCTGCTCGGCAGCTATGAAGCAGCTACTAGGTACTGTTTAATATCTTAAATGACTCCATGCCCATAAATCAGTAAAGTGTATTTAATGCTGAAAAATAGCCACCAACCAAACAGATCTTTAACCTGTAAATGTTAATTCTGTTTGTTAATACTTAGTGGCTCCAGCAGTGCTCTGAGGCTACACAAGTTATTCATTTTGACTCCATCCGGCCATTTTCAGAAAAGCCTCTCCGAGATCTTCCTAAAAATGGGAACCGCTGCAAGGCACCCACCATTGAGCAGAAGTACTGTGGGAATGATACGGTCAAAAATTCAGTTCCACTGCCCAAGACACTGTACCATAGAAGCCCTGCAAGGTGTGTGAATGGGGTAGTTCATATCCTAGAAGAAATATTAGATGGAAGCTGAACTAGAGCTAACCCCCTGCTTGAGCTGCTCACTGTGGGATGACTTTGCAGATGTTTGGCCCTATGATACAGCGGCTACACTCCCAGAGCAATTCAAGCCAACTCAGATGACTCTGTGCTGCACCACCGTGTGCACTATCAATCATCCTGCCTGCAACACTAACCACAGCCAGGGCTGAGCACCAGCGGGAAGGGGTTGAGAGGGCCACACTTGCACTTGTGGGTGCCCTGAATTGGAAAGTAGGATACAATTTCAAGCTGAAAGGAGAAGGTTTACTCCCTTCCTTCCATGTTTCATTTAATCTCAGCTCTATGTCCCTCCCCTTCTCCTGTGCACTGTAGCACTCTAGCAATCCGTACCGCTGCAAAACCCCAATATTTTCCTTATTTTTGACTTTGTGGGGAGTGGGTTAATTTTCCTTTATATCAACAACATGCTTTTACTCAGCCTAGGGTGGATGTAGGAGAGGACTCTCAATTGCAGGATAGAGATGAGGGCAGGGAGGAGCAGAATATCCCTGTCAGGGAGTCCTTCTTTACTGTCAGCTACACTTAATGTGTGACTAGATCCTATTCTGCTTTGGTGATGCACAAATTGTTCTGTGAATCAAATCCTATATATCTGATGCTCATTTAAATGCTTCATTTTCATTTAAGCCAGTGAGAGTGGATGATTCAAAAACTTCAAGCACATAGCATTAGGTGTCTATTTACCTTTAAAAGTCTGCTATTGAAATCCTTAATCTATATTGTCCATAATACTTTCTGCTTTCAACTTTGTTGAAATCGCTCTCTCCTTGAGTAAAACTAATTCTCGGTAAGAATCCTGGCTTTCTTTGTTCTTTCTAGGCAATATAAAAATCAAAGGATTTATAATGTAAAATAATTTTGTACATCAGTAAACCAGCTGGACACAAATCTATTTTGCATTTGATTATATTTGATTATTTTGTCCCTGCATTTCACTAAGTATAAATGTTTGGAAATGAAGTTAGTTAAGAGATGGTAACAATCTGTTGGAACAGGTAGTGAACTTTGCAATTAAATATTTTATCCACATTTGAAATATTGTAAAACCAATAGCTAATTCTGCATGTGTGTGTGCGCGCGCACGCAAGCATGTGCATGCATGTGCGCACTTTATTCTTATGTTGGTAAAGTACCACTGTCTCGGGAAACATTCTTTTTCCTATTTCTTCAATGATGATCAGCGACAGGTCCAAACTATGAAGCTGAGGTTTGTCCCTTGTTTAGCTGTAAACTATATTATCTATATACTCTCTTATTCAGTCTGATTTTATTTGTGACAAAAATTGATACTATATATGAACTAAAGGAGGCATTTTAATTCTGAAAATTGAAATATTTACATTAAAAAGAGATTTATCAGTAGTTACATTTCACTACATAAGATAAAATGATGTTGAAATAAATATTGGTCTTGATCTAAGCTGCTGTCCAGCAACAAGAAAGAACACATTCATATTTCTCTTTTCAAAAAATATGGCTATTCAAAAAATAACACAGCAGAATGAATAATACAGAAACTGGGCAGACAATAAAATGTAAGTGGGAAACAAATGTTAACATTCTACTTATCAAGCTCTTACGAGCAGAAGAGAGCATGTAGAATGGTAATTAACACCCACTCATCACATTCTTCTAGAAGATTAAAGAACAGGTCCTAGCCTCAGTACTTACCTTTGCAAATATAATCTCATCAATTAATCTAATTCAGAAGAGAATGAGATTTTTATTTTAGCTCACTTAGTGAGGTTTTTTTCTCATTAGACTGTTTTTCTCATTTACCACACAAGAATCCATATCTCACTTAGAGGTGAAAATTCCTTGACCTTTAAATGAGCTCAGTTAAGTCTTTACAAAAATAAATCAGATATCACAGATGTAGGAATTATGAGAACAGTATTTATGACATATGATAAAGCTGAATTTTAGTTCCTGCAGAAATGTGTTAGTTGCATATAAAAAGATCTAACCATGGAAGCAGAGCTTTCCATTTTGGGCCCATGGTGCCACATATCTACATTGCTAACAGTGCTAGCATAGATCAATAGCTGTTTTCATCGAGAGACCACAACCTGAGCTCCCTCTTCTTATGGAAATGTCATGCAACATTGTTTTTAATTCAAATCACTAAAAATATATGTTTAGGTAGTTTTTCAAAATGCATAAATTACCTAGTCACATGATTGCTTGGCTGCCTAATTTATGAGAAGTTACTTGCACAACCAGCAGATAAATATAAAAAAAAGTTTTATTTGTTTATATATAAAACCAGGATGTAGTGTGTTTTAGGCTTTAAGAATATAAAAATTTATCCTAAAGAAGAGCCGTTACTGGTTTAAAAATCTTTTTTATTTTTGTTTTCCAAGCATACTTCTTTAACAGACTTCAGGTTTGGTGATTTCTGCTATGCTCTGAGACTTTATAACATAACTGGTTTTATTAACTGGGGAATCACATTCCTTTAATATACAGTTCACTTACATCTGGCAGCATCTATCCCTGCAAGCGTCCTCTCAGTCATGAACCTTTTCTTGGTGCTAACATGCAAATATTTCCATGCACTATCTTGCTAAGACTTTAGCAGATGCAGATATTGTGGTTTCTTTTTGGAATATTTTATAAATAGAGCTGAAATATGCCTTCCATGTGAGTCTGATAGTGAAAACATCTTAGAAAATCTACTTTGAACTGGAATTGCTGGTTCTTGGCCAGGAGGTATTAGTTGAGCACTGGTAGAAGCAGATGTAACAAGGCACTGAAGGTGATCATCAATGATATTATATACGTTTGCTGGAGCAAAAATGAGAATTTCAATTTCCACACCATTAGGAGCCTGAAGAAGTATAAAAATGCATTTTGCAATCTTCTCTCAGATAAATGATTGCTGCTTTCAAATCCTTGAATAGTTTTAACAAATGATTACTGGCTAGATTCCACTGTTGGACCGTAGCTTCAGAAAAACTGTACTATTTAAATGCATAAACACAGATTGTTAATGAAACCATTCTCTATATCCCTTCCACAATTCCTGGTAAAAAACATTTAGTTGAATACGACTGGAAAATTGAACTGATACCAAGGTTCTCTAATCTCTCTGTTCTGTTGACTTTATAGATGTGCTCATGTTGATTTATTATTGAAATTTCTTTTCGTAAAAGCGATGGAATCATGGAGGTAGAATGACATGAAATGTAGTCCAAGGTAAATTAAAGTACTTAAACACAGTAGTTATCGTCTGATTATAACTAAGTACATTAGACAGCTCAGTATCCTTGCAAACACTTAATATATTAAGATGATCAGTCATCAGCGAGTTCTGTTCATCTTGCTGCTATTATGAATCACTTTTATAAGAAAATGAGCTCTTGATTTCTATCTAGGTAGGGAGAGTTTAAGGAAAAAAAAAAAAAGGAATTGTCAGTGCAGCTATACCAAGACACCCATTGTTTGATTTCTTCACTGAATTGGTAGTTACTGCAATAATGTGAAATAATGAGGCGTTAACATGACCTTTATGAATTTGAGTGTGCAACATAGATACCTGTAAAAAACAGTAGGGAAATATGGGCTCTCCAGTTTGAAAGTTAATAACTGCCAGCTGCACACCAAAAATATTTTTCTGTACCTGTCAGGAAGAATGAAAATCTTGTTCACGATCAAATGGTAAGACAGCAGGACATATCCTGTCTTAAAAGAGTAAAATCACCTGGTATGTTTCCATAGGCACTGTAACTCCTTTCCACGCAAGCGTCTGGTACCAAAAGACAGTAGAGAAACTTCCTAGAAACATACCAGTTCCTGTGCCTTCCAATATTGCCCATTAAATACTGCTATTGTTATTTGGTTTCCAAATATACGAATCCCAGAAAACAGCAAAGAGAAAACAATAAAAATGTTGTTATAATAACAACATACATCTTCAGAAACTTCAGAAGCTGTAGTTTGAACTGAATCTGACGCCATTCAGGTAGGTTTTATACTTACTGAACTTCTCAAAAGACAGGAGAGTAGACTTGGAACTTCCAGTTTGTTGCTGAAATGTCAAGGTTCATACCATTCATTGCAATAATGTTGTATATGCTCTAGAATATAAAAAAAGATTGAGTCACCAGGGTTACTTTCTTTTCTCCATGGCTTCATTTTTAGCAGCTGAAGGACAGACCTCCTTCTTGGTCTACATTTATCTGAGGAACAGCACAGCCATCATAAATGTTTAAAATAATGTTATAATGAATTGGAAAATTAAGAATGGGGGAGGAGAGATCTGAAGGGCATAAAATTGAACTTGGACTCTGAAAAGAATACTTAACATTAAGAATAGTATAATATTGCAGATATCTTGGAAGCAACAGAGAAATGAAGAAAATGTCATTCAGCATATAAACAACCCTTTCAGATTTATATTCTGGAATGACAATTCTAAGAAAGAAACAAGACTCCACCTATCAGAAAATATAAATTAGAGGTGAAACAAGTATAGACAGTGGCCGACCAAGGAACTGTTCGTATCAAAATCTTGTTTGCACTGGCCAATGCCATATTATCTGTATTACTTGCCTTAAAATTAGAGGGTACTGGAAACCACTGTGTAAACTGTGATGAGCTCTCTTAATGACACATTCTTTTCAGCCTGTTCTGAACTCAGAGCTGAAAGCTGAGTCATGGCTGCATCATAGCACGTAGCATATGTGTGGTTTAAATGAATGTACTCTTTGTTCAGATCATTATTATCTTCTGTGTTTTCTCGGGGGTTAAGTACAGGCTAGTGGCATGGGAAGAAAAAGTTTTCTGTTCTTCCGCAGCACATTTTTACAGTGTCACAATAATTGACTGGGCTGCATTCAGGGTTGCTAAAATAGCACAATTATGACAACACATATAGCATGCCTGATATGCCAAATCGGAATTTTTGTTTAACATTTACCACACAAATAATACCATCCCTATTCATAAAATACATAATCATATTGAGGTAGAACCAAAACTAAACTGTTCTCCACAAATGAACATTAAGCTTTGGTGTTGGTTATTCCTTGTCAGAGATGTGATGTAATTACCTTGTGTTAGGAATTAAGGTGGTGTCCTGCCATAGCTTGTCATGCAGGAAAAAAATGATCTCTCTCTCTCTCTCTCTCTCTCTCTTAACGTGTTTGAATAACGGTTTTATTCTGGGATGGATATGCATGGTGGATGGCTTTCTAAAAAGTACAAGGTGACATATTTTTTAATTCATTATTTGCACTGTGGTTTACTTTTGATTAATTTAATACTTTAGGTTTGCTCTTGGTTTTGCTTTTTAAAATGAAGTTCAATAGTAAGTGTCTCTCTTTTCTTGATTTAATGATTGTTTTAGAGTATGGACAGGAGTTGTTGGCTGTGAAGCAGAAAAGACTGTGTACTGTGTGTCAGGAACAGAAGAACTCCAGTTTTATAAAACCTTTTCTTTCCTTATCGATAGTTCATCACAGATAAACCTAACTGATATTATACTTTGATATTGCAAAAATATACATTGCCTTCTTTTGGCTTCTCAGAAGAAAAGACTCAATAACAGAGCCATCAGAAAACCTCAAAAAGTAAGTTGGGTTTGCAAGACACAAGAGTATGTTTACAAGTCTGTTATCAATAATTTAAACTTCACTTGTCAGAATAGAAGATGGATATATATGCTGTTGTGCATTTTCCTATGTATTGCATTTGCTAATCCACTGCCAGTCTGCCAAAGAGATTTAAAAGGTATTTCCATTTCTGAAGGAAAGTTGCCTCAAACTTTCAAAGTCCAAAGATTTTGTGAATTTATAAGTGTTAACTTATGCTGAATAGCACACTAATAGAGAGACTAAAATGTTCGTTGGGTTTCAATGGCTACAATAGACTCCACTGTTGTTGTCCTTTTGGCTGGAAGCACCTGGGAACAGACAAAAGTGAATCTGTTGCAGCGTGTGCTCTCCCTGTACTGTTTAATCTGTATGACGTTGGAGAATGCTTCCAGAAAAATCTTCTTTGCAGGCTGCTTTTGAGTTCTGCATCTTTTTTTGAGTGAATTCCAATGAAAACAATTTGTTAAGGAAATTTCAAGGGGGATGGGTTTCAGTTCTTCTGTACATAAAAATTATCTTCTACGAATCAAAGGTGATTGATATGTCTGTCAAATCCATAGGTAGAGCACACACTACTGCAAAATCAGCAGTTCAGTCTGGATGTCTGTGAAAGGAATGAGGGGTGAAATTTCAGAAGGTATGTTTTTAGGCATTATTTTCGAGGAATAAAGAGTACATGAATGAAATTCCTGCTCCCAGATGTCTGATGCAAAGGGACTGCACAGCTGGAAGTTACCACAACTCTATTTGCATTTCTGCAGTGCCCAGTACTATCCCCAGCATACCTATTTCTGCTTTTAAGTCAATAAGAATTAGTTTTAACTGTTATTTTCCCTTATGAGGGAAACCATTCTAATGACAATCTCAGTAGATGTTACCCTCCTAGTGAAGACTACAGGAAACCAGAGTGTCATGGTACATTTTTGGTATATCTCCTCCTTACTCACATCTGACTAAGATGCAGTATTAGGCAAGGAAGCAAAAAGTAGAGGGATCAAACAGTCACCCTCTGACTTATGCACTTGACCCAGTAATGGTTTAGCAGAAGGAGCTGAGAGTAACTACCGAGCATTAGCTGCACAAACAGCTACAAAGGTAGTCTCAGCTTCTTTCTGTCTGTCACACTTCAAGTGTGCTTTGTGTATTTCCAGGCTATGGAAACAATTCTGTTTTATCATCAAGCAGACAAACAACACATACTGCAAGGTTTCTCTTCGTGTGCGTAGTGGCTCCCCCCCCCCCCCACCCCCCCCCCCCCTCCCCCCCCCCGCCCCAAAACTGAGTATTCTGCCCGACAAGGCTCACAGGTTCATCCACGACTCGGATGTGCAGTGGTTCCTCACTGAGAAACAACCAACCTTTATTCCCCTGTCACAGGGGCATAAGGATAAGAGACACAAGATCTGAAAGAGGCAGCATCAACCCATGGATCATGGTGGCGAGGGCAGAGCAACATGCATGCCCTTTCTCACAGCCGTTCCTTTTCCCAGGGAGCAGCTCTGTGTCCCGGGCAGGCAGATTTCTTGTAATTTGCAGATCCCTCTGTCCTAGGTTTGACCCTTTCTTTGAATGGTTGCAAGATGAACATTAATTGCCCAAATGACTACAAGCTAAGAACATCAGACGAATTTAAGCAGTCAGCCATCCGACAAAGAGATTTTCATCAATATTCACAGTACTTAGAGTGCAACAGAGCAGATATGCAATGTGATACTGATCTTATTCTGGCAAAGATGAGCACACACACTTTTAGAAGAGAGGACTCTTCACACCAGCCATGCTTTCTGTCTCAGGGTAAGGAGGTACATGCTGATATACAGCCTAACCTTGGTAAGAGTGTAAAGAGTTGTTAAATATCATTCTCTATGGGAGGTGGAAAGACCATAATGCTGTTTGCTTACCTTTTTGAATGGAGATAAAATTTCAAGACAAAGGATTTTCTAGGTTGGTCCAGGTTGGTGACTGTCATTTTGAAGGAATGTCTTTTACATGTCTGAATTTGCTCAGTAAATTAAAAGGTAAAAGAGAAGCGTAAAACTAAGACAAAAGCATTACTATTGCATAATGTTATGTCTTTTTAACCCTTAGGCTATTGGCGATGTCTTCTTTCAAGAAAAAAAGATGGTGTAAAAAAAAATCAAATAATGATTGACTGAGCATTGAAAATCAAATGGCACGAACAAAAAAATATGCACAGTCAGTCTTCTTGTACCTGCCAAGATTAACACATCTCATTAAATATCTATTGCTTAGGAAGTCACCAGGAAAACTAATCAGGAAAGGATAGTTGGTAGAAGTCTTGTCTTTCCTTTACCCCATATTTTAAAATATTTACATTTCTTTTGCATTTGAATTGCTTTATGTTTGGACCCTGCTGCAAAGTTAACGCCATTTCTATCAAGAAAGAGGTAAGTTTTTCAGATTGTTTAATGTTCCTTAGGTGGATTTCTCCAAGATGTAACATACTTATTGGTGTTCTCAAGTGAGCCTTCAGCAGATCTGAATCATTTAAGGGTTCACCCTCATCTAGTTAAAAATCAGTGTTTGAATATCTATCAGTATGCAAAACACTCATTTGCTACTAGAGTTAGAGCTCCTTATTATACCAGGAAGAATTTAAGTTTTAATTAGCATTTCCTCTGGTGTACTAAACCCACTGAGATTACTACACTTAGTAAAATTTAATTAACTTGACAAAAGATCCTAATTGTTTTCATGCCACTAGTCCTTAGTGGGACTAAAAATAATACCCTTCGAATTAAGTGTCTACAACCAACCTTCCTTTTGGTTGTCCTATATACATAAAATTGGTTGGCCTACATATAATTATAGTTGGTAGAAAGTCTTGCCCAATATGGAATCAAGATTGTTTGCTCAAAGATGGAGATTTTTATGGCAATGCACAATGATAAAAACTTATTGGTCAAAAGACCTTAGCTAACATTAATTCTTCCCACCATCTTACTAAGTTTTGCAAATGGGAGGTTTATTGATTTATCTAGGTGCACAGACTAATCAACGATATATAGTATTCATTTAAATCAATATAGTAACATAATACTGTCAAGAGAAAAGAAAGATAGATGTATCAATAATGTAACTATGATAAACAATATATATCTATATCAAGTATAGCATGCCTAGGAGAAATTTGGAATTAAAATTAAAATACTCCTGTTCAAGACTCTTCTCCTATCTTTACTTCTTTTTCAAATAGAGCTGCTCGCGTAATTCCAAGGCTTTATTCACTTTGAGACACACATCTTGAAAGAAATGTGAGTGTAGAAGGTATTAGTGCAGAGACAGTTTTAAGAGTATTGGGGACAGCTTTTAGCTCAAGAGATTTGTTACTGAAATTTATATGCAGAACACAAGTACTGGAGTCCAGCGAATCCTTTGGCTCTGGATGTCTAAAGAAGAGATTTTAAGGAGAAGAGATCAAGGAAAAATACCTAAGCTCTTCTGCCAAGGTTGGGATTTCATCACACACATACTCACATTACAGGGATCAGATATGTTTGTCTGATTATTACCTCCAAAATTTAAGGAATGAATCAGCTTATCATCCTAGGAAATCAAACCAATAATTTGTTATTCCTATACTGAGCTTTGTAGCTTTGTTGGGACTGAATATCCCTGATGTGCTTAGAAATTACTGCTAACACAGATATGGTTTTGGCAACATAATCCATTATGTGGATGCTCTTTTTTGAAGAAACCGTGTCTTTGGTAAGGCTTCAACTCCATCCCCTCCTGAAATAACACAGTTCAGACCGAGGTTTTACTATTGAGAATGCAAGAGAATATTAACTATATGCATTGTTAAGTCCTTATAGTACCAGTAGGAGAAAAAAAACGTAAATCTGTCTGCATCTAGAGTCTTCAACTTCTTTTTCTGCCCAAACATCTGGCTGCTTTATAACATTTGAATACTAAGAAGATTATCTTGGCTGATGATCCATCCAGATCGGCCGTTAAACACCTCTTTTCTGCTTTCCTTGCCAAGTTCCTCCTTTGTTTCCTTCCCTCTCAATTTAAACCACAAGGTGCTCTTACAGGCCTCAATCTCCATCAAGATTTATTGATGCGAGCTCGATATCCATCTATTTCAGCTAAATTATTAGAATCTTCTGAATATACATAAAAAAAAATATTTTTAATTAGCAACTCTATAGAGTTCACATTGATAACTTTTGCCCTAATAAATAGAACTTTTATGATAAGCCTTTCACTCAAAGCCACCATGTGTGTGTGTGTGTGTTTAATGTAGACAAATATTTAAAATTACACTCCCATTAACTTTTCTCTGCATATATGAAATAGTTAACTCTGAAGGGTTGTCAAAGGCTTAAGTTTAGTCCATAAAAATCAAAGAAAGCCAGGTATACAGTTGATAAAATGGAGAAAAGCAGTCCACAAAAGATTCACTACAGAAGACTTTATGCATTTGGAGGAAATTAAGTTCATGTTTCTAGGAAAATGGAAATACTGTTAATCTTTGTTCCTGTTGATAATATATTTAGAACATTAAAAATCTTAATTAAACTGTACCTCTTCCCACCTCTGCCTTTGATTTTTTTTCTTCGTATGGCTAATCAATCATTGGCAACATTAAATAAAACACAGGAAGTTTATCTCTCTAGTTTAACAAACTGAGAATAGCAGCTTGGAATACTCTCATCATCACTTATTAGAATGCAGTGACTTTTAAAAAGACTATTTTCAGCAGTTTTTCATGACCTGACCTACTGTTCACCTCAAGTATTTAGATACTTAATATCTATAATGAAAAAGAAGGTATTTTATAAAACAATTAATTATGATACAATTTTCTGATCCAGCATTTTCACACACTTTTGGAGTTTTACATTATACCATAACAATTTATGCATTTAGAAAATTGAAGCGTAATTGAAAATTATAATGTGTAAAAGCAGTTCTGATTAACATAATGTAGAGGCATGTAACAGGAATGTTAAAGACTCAAGAAAGTAAGTATTTCAAGCCTCTGAAGTTCTAAGTGTCCCTATGCAGAATACAAGCCATCAATAACAGAGTGATTTGTGGGAATGCTGAGAACATTTACAAAATCATCTCCTCATTATCTTTCGTACAGAACACTGATAATGTCATTTGGATCTAGTCTTGCTCTATTCTAATAGTCTTTCTTTTATTATGTAGATACACTTTTTTAAAATGGTGTATTTTTAATGTTTTATTTTAAAATTACTTGTGAATTTTAAAGGAAAAATAGGTCCTCAAAGCAACTAATAGTAAATTCAGAATGGTCCTTTTGACAGAAATCCTTTGAAAAGAGAATGCATGCTCGATTTTAAATGAGTCTGAGTGTTCTTAAGTACACTACAATTTCTACTTTTCTACTGCAAATTTAAGGCTTGTTTCTGTCTGATTCAAGCAAAAGAATAATTTATCATGGAGTAATTTATCAGAAATTTTTTTTTTTGGCTGTCAATAGCTGATGAAGCTTATGTCTAGTACAGTTCCCCTAAATAAATGGAGAAGACAACAGTGTTAGAAAAATATGAGGTTTGGTTTGGGGTTGGATTTTCAGGAGGTAAAGAGAAATATCGGTGGGATGAAGCTCTCATATTTGTCTATGAAAAGACCTTATATAAGATGCTCTTAACCAATTTTAAATGTCAGTGTAATGAATATTCATCTCCTGCTGCTTACAACAAAAGCATTTTCAAGAAAAACCTGAAGAAGGTAAAGCCTTAGCAAGTGTTAATATCTCTCTCTTGAAATCAGTCAAGCTATGCTGATTTATATCACTTAAGATCTAAAACACAAAAATCATATGTTTTTTGAAAGGAAACCAGCTTATACTTTCTTTAACTGTCAAATTACTGTGGAATTCTGCAGTTACAGTTTTTTCTGGGAATGAAACATCGCATCAGGCTGGAAGAACATCGGCGCCATGAGGAAGGAATAGCTATTTCATAAAGTTTTACCAGCCATAAGCATTATATACAAGACTGAAAAGACAAGTTAATATTTTGGTAGGAAAAATCCCGAACTGATGGAAAAACATCTGCTCCATTTAAAAACTAATGGAAAATATCAGTGCAATAAAAAGAAATAGTGCAATTAAAAGTAAGGGGAATGCTGAGGGAATGTAATTTGTGGAAAATGATTATCAGCTTTGTACATCTATTGAGGATTGCTTAGGCACATCTCGCCAATCAACAGAAATCCAAATAATGTTTCAGTATATGTAAACAAACTGTGTAATTTTTAAAGCAGGTCAACCAACTCAACAAAGTTAACATTAAGTCATAGGAAACGTTGCAACCACTGTGTTACTATACTTTTCAGTAAGTAGAAGAAACAGACTATATATTTACGGGAAAAAGTGCATGTTGTTCTTTTCCAAGAAAGTATCCTCACTTTCTCTAAACCTAAAAAAAGTAATAATAATTCAGCTTTATATAATAGCAACAACTATGAAGCAATGATATTTTCTGACTACGTTGGCTAAAATTGCAAGATTCTCCTCCAAACTTTGTAGAATTCAGGAAGTTTTGTGTGCATGTGCAGTCTGGTTTTAGTTACAATGTGACACAGGATTGAAGAGCACTCATTCCGCTCTTGATTGTATTACTCTCTATACAACTATAACTCCATAGACTTCATATAGCAAAGGTTACAGAGCTGTAATATAAAAATGAACTGAGGAAAACCCATTTAGAAATAGATCCTATTATTAACCCCAAGTTATCTATAGTTAGATTGAAAGTCAAAACTGATAGCAGAGAGTTAAGGCTGCATTTCATGTCCCTGTCTTCTTTCAGAGGTTGGAAGTCCTGCAGACTTTGATCATTCCGTGATCTAAGCCTAATGTTGCTCTGGATTCCATGATGGGACCACACCACTTGCCTCTGTGGACTGAACCACCCAGTTTCTGGTTTATGATGCACAGCAAGGATCAAAATTCTCAACTAAAAGCTTGATATACAACTTGATATTCTTAGTAAACGTGGGCCTAAATCCAGAACATCTTAATTCCCACTGGTTTAAACCTACTTGACTTGAGTCAAGTCACTAATCAGTGATGAGTGTCACTGTTTCTCACTAAAATCCTGACACTGACTGGTTTAAAACAGGACTTGAAAATCAGCTGCAGAGGTTATTGAAATACTCTTAATCTAATTAATTAGGTTTTATAGGAAACCTTAAGCATACAGAAAACCAGAACTTTCTAATAGACATAATTCGAGGCACCTATCTGAATTTATGAATACTGTAGTAAATATCTAAATATTTTGATAATGATAATATTGTGTGAGAGTAAAGTATTTTATTTGCATATTTTAACCTGCAGGGAAAGTTTTAGATGGGATTTTTTTCTAAATTAATGTGACATCGGATGTCCTATTCAAACCTTTAATTGCACTAGATAAGCGTATTAATTAACATTTCTGATTCAAGAAATTGCTTAGTTAGAAATGTATTCTTTTATTTGTAACACCTAATTAGATTTCAGTATTAACATCTGATCACCACAAATCAGAAAATCTCTGATTTGTGTTCATACATTGGTTTTGCACAAACACTTCTCCATGGCCAGCGGGGAGACTCATCCTGAGATCACATAGACGCTATAGAGCCTTTTCTGTAATTGTCACTAATGAATAAAGGTTTTACATTATCTGTTGGTTTGAGGTAATACCTTCAAGGCACAAAATGCCTTCACACCAACTCAAATGTAACTGGTGAGGAGAGAGGAAAAATTGATTGTAGTAGGAAATAGCAGAAAAAAATCTGGTACCTGGAGAGGAAATTTTAGCATTTTTTTCTCATGATTTTAGTGTGTTTCTACAGTGCTTGCAGTGTTAACAGAGAGACTTGTCAGTATTCTGGCTTCTTTTTATCAGTGCTTTGTGTCAGATGTTTCCTAGAGAATATCTTGTTCCATCATCATTCCACACATGAAATTGTCAGAAATTCCTGATAAACCTGACTAAACAAGATTTTCCATATTATTTTCTTCCACCCTCCTTTTCTACCTCTTTGCAGTTGCATTAAACTGCAACAATAAAACCTTTGAAAGACCTATATGCATTAGGTGGGCACATGCTGACCATCTTGAAACATTGATTCAAAAATGCTGAGATATAGAGACCTCAACACAGATACTAACATGACTTGATAGGCAGGAACATTATAGATATATGCAAAATGAATGAATATTATGATAGAAGTTGTGTGCAGAGCTAGAATAGTAGGATGTAGGAGCCCAAGTTTTTTGTCCTGTACTTGTCACCTGATGATATGTGATCTTATGCACATCTCTTTGGACCTCAATATTCCTAAGCCAACCAAAAGTCCTGCATTCCCTCTTGTCTCCATTTTACTCTGGTCTTACCAGCTCTGAAAAATCAGTTCCTTTGTTGATCTGATTGATTCCTCAACCAGGGACACAAAGAGGGTTGTCTGACTCCTGATGTTTGGTTTCCGGGGGGATGGTGGCTCAGCATTCTCTAGTCGCCCAAGACCCAGGTCCATAAAACAGTTAGACGAATGCTTACTCAGATTCCAGTTTTAAATGCTTTGCTGAAAGACTAACTATGGAACCCAACTATATTCTTTTGAAGATAAAACTGGGCCTGCTCGCCTTGTTATAACATTGTTAAGTTTATCATGCTATCTATCTGTCTATATTAAAAACAGACTTCCCTGGTGGAATGTTGAAGTTAAAAAATGAGCTCATCAAAGTTAGGAAAAACACAGATAATGCTCTGCTTTACTTGCCACAATCTAAGCTGATCCTACCATTTGCCATTCCTTAAAAGATACGGATCTCACAACGAGCTGTTGTTGATGCCAGATGGGCAGGTCTTTCTGTGTAGATAAGTGGATGCTGGAAGCCTTCTGCCAAAATAATGTCTGGAATGCTGGAAAAGGAGAGGTCCATATTGACTGGGAATGAGACCCAGGAGGTGCTGCAGGGCCATTGGAGCTGGAGAACTTGCTCAAAACTGTAAAATTATTTCTTGGTTATGCAGAAAGTCTGTTCAAATTTCTTTTATAAAAGAAGATCAAATGTTGTAGAGGAAAATGCAATTTGAACCAAAATAGAAGGGAGCGTGCTATGTTCAAAGCAATGACGCTCTCAACGGAGGGTGCCTTAGTTTATGGCATAGTTATACATCTTGTTTTCAGAGATCCCAGAAAGCCACGGGATGTCGTCAGACCTCAGTTCAGACTCTGGTGTTTTGTTTCCTGGGTTCACCTTTTGAAATTTAATGACAGATCAAGAAAGGGGTGGGCAAGAAAATTAATGGTACCTATGGAAACAATTAATTCATACACTTGGTATTTTGTATCTAAATTCATAATTCTAGGTGAAATCAGCCTTTCTGAACAGCTGCCCAGAACATTTATGTAGGGCATAGACTTTATGCTGGCCTGCACAGACGAAAATTCTTATATTTAATAGTGTTTCTTTGGTTGGTTTATGTAGAACATGTAGCCAAATGCTTTGTATTTTTAGCTGACACGAAAAGACTTTCTCAGTACAATGTGGTTTAGAAAAATCCATTCAGTCAGTAAAAAAGGTTGTGATGACCCATTAAGGAAACATTCCTTAAAACCCAGCAGTTTAATTTAAAAATGTCTTGTTTCTTCAGTCTGTTAATCCTAAACAAGCCCTGGACATTTTTGAACTATGCAACTAATCCTGAGAACGCTCACTCATGCAAATTGTTGCTTAGAATGGGAATAAAAGATTATGCTGTCATGTTTCATATCTAGGATATGTAGGACTTCACATTTTAGATTATAGAAATGTCACTACTCTTCTGGGATAATGAAACATACTTTAACCTTGCACGAGTACTCTTTTACTATCATTAAGGTAAATAGAATGAATAATAATAGTAGTATTTGGCCTGTTTAGCAAGGAAGGCAGTATCTGTACCAAAATGCAGTTCATAAAACTGAAATTGGCCTACTTGGTTAAAAATCCTTCAAGTGTATTAGCATTCCAAATGCTATGAAGAGCTCATGGGGTTTTTTAAAAGCTATGAGGCTAAAGCTTCCGCCAACATGTTCAACATTTGCGTGAGTAGAGGATGCCTTTTGATGGGAGAGAGCAGGATTGATTTGCTATTAGAAGTTTCTCCATTTCTTCTGCCTCTGTATCTATGGGTCTTCTAGCCACAAGCTGTGAGACATGGTGGGTACTTACATTTCTTGTGGGAAGAGGAGGAGAGAGTGAGATCATAGCCCTAGATGATATGGTCATAGTAAATTATTCATTATTGTGATGTATATATAGCGTCTGCCTTAAGTGGTACTTCAGCAACATGAAACATGACAGGTTGTTTCTTTGTTTCTAATGGTTAAATACACAAAAATCCTGAGACAACTTCTTTCTTCTATTTCACCTTTTTGTGGTTTTTCTCTCCCTTTTTTTTTAACTTCATGAACGTGCACTTTATATGAAATAATATGACGAAAGAATGAAGATGATATTTACAACAGGACAGAATTCCTTTTCCAACGCACTATGATGTAAAGCATCTTGCACGCATTGACATTACTCCTCTCGTATAAATTTAAAATTTGTATTTCAAAACTTTCCCATGCTTCTAAACCATAAATATTTAATTCTCAGTGTTATCATCAATCAGGCTAGATGATCTGTGAAAGATATTGGTGGTAAAAGCTTCTTGTGCTGTTTGCTCTAGACCTCCAAAAGCACTCCAGGTTCACGGAGAGCTTCTAAGGAGCTGATGGCAGAGGGGGGCCATTGATTAATGGCTCCCTGGGACACTCTGACACCTCTGCCTGGATCAGAGAGATAAGAGACAGCCAGAGTCTGCCAGAGAAGAGTGTTTTATACAAGCGAGGCAAAGGTTAGCAGCACAGAGGAATTCCTGCAAGAAACGTGAGATACGCAGCTTCCTCTGGGGCAGGATAATGGTCTGCAAAGGGGAGTAATAGAGTGAAGGATCGTTTTGTAGTACTCAAGCAAAAACAAGAGACAAGACAGGGGATGTTAAAGTGTTAGAATAAAAGCAAGAATAAGAATCCAGGGAAAAATGAAGATTAAAGTATGTCAAGTTTTTGGGTTTTTTTTTTAAATAGAGTTTAATTTATCATCCATAACAGAGGGCTTTTGTCATGAGGGTTTTGTTTATTTATTCTTTTATATCATAATTTGCTATGCTAAATAAAGTGCACTACTCCATTGTGGAAGGAGTATCACCAATACACCTAACAGTACAGTCCTTATTTAGTTAAAATAATGCTCACATTATAGTTGTGCAAGGAAAATTCAGATAGATTGGTTAGAGTAGTTTGGTCTCCAAATGTGTGTTATTTGTGATAATTGGCACAAAACAGCTATTGTAGCAAGGCAGTTTCCATGACCCAAGAACGTTGCTAGCATTTCTTCCATGTAAAATAAAACGGAATGCAGGAATTTGCAATGCTCAGTCATCCATTTATCCCAGCACCGTGCCTTTGGAAGTGTCCAGAATCACATGCTTCACAAGAAAATGGAAAAATTGTGTTTAAGGTTAACTTTATCTTTTCCCAGACTGTGCTTAGAATTCATGGTACAAAGCAAGTAGTCTTCTTGTAATCAGTTTCCACTTGAAGTCATTGGAATATTTTTCTTGCGTAAAATGTCATCACACAGGTTGCATTTCTGACCAAGCAGAGAGCTTTGTTATTTACAGATCTATTAGTAAATGCTGTGCATAGAAATAAAGGTGGCTTTAAACTTTGCAAATGTCGTTTGCAAAGAAAGGCACAAGACGGCCTTGGGAGAATTCTGTAAACAGGATTTGATTCAGAGAACCCGGGAATCATTGGAGGGAAAAAATAATTTGGCTTTAATGAGCTTTGACTTAGTATTCAAAGTAGGAAATTTTGACGCATTTGGAAGTACTTTGCATTAGCACAAATGAGCCAGGAGCACAAATCCTTGGAATGGGAATTATTTCAAAATTATTGTAGACTGACATCACTGACTGGGTTTATCTGGGTCCTTTTCAGTGGGAAAGGTAAGGGGGAAATGTCCATCAATGCATGGCAATATAAACTTGTGCTCAGCATGGAGTCTGAAAAGGACAAACATCTATAGCATCTCCCAGATGTGGGTGGATGAAGCCTAGAAACAGTTATTAGAAGCTCCTAATCCCATGGGTACTCTGTTACACAGTAAACTGTATTAACTGGTGGCCTTGGAGCGAGAGCTGCAGGTGAAAAAGGTGAAATGTCACTTATATACTGCTTGGCATGGTGGTATGTACATAAGTGAAAATCACCCACAGGAACTCAAGGAAAATCATTTCTTTGGGCCAAGAAAGTTCCTCAAAGAGCTTTTATTGGAAGAGTCATTTGGAGAGACGTTTTGAGACTACGAGGATACATCTTTCAGTTACGTCAAGTGCATTACTCATAAGAGATCACACACAACCCACATGTGCAGTGCTCATTTTCAAAATGCAATAGGACAGCAACAAAACATAAACTTAGAAAACAACATAGTTTCCTATGGGGTTGGTCTTTCAACAACAGTTGAGGATTAGTAAATGTCATTTTACAGAGACAAATCTTTACTGCTTGAAGCAGCAAAAATTAAAATACTGCATTCTTTCACTAAAAGAAAATAGTTTATTTAACACTGTTGTCATTACTGTAACCAGACAGAATGGCCAGAGGGTACTGCAAGCAAAGGTCTTGTTCGCTACATGGCATAACTGGGCACAGCTGTAAACAATGATAGTTTGTGCCATGCTTGCTTTCTTTGCTACAATGGCTCTGAGAGGCATCACTAAAATCCAAAAGCACAAGACTTTTAAAAAGGCATTTAAGAATTTTTTTTAGGCCAATAGGTATCTAGTGGAATTTTGTTGCCTATAACTATTTTTAAAAACCCCACTAGATACCCTACACCAGTGAAATAGCTTAAGAAATAATGCTTGTAATTCCTTAAGTTTTGAAGGGCCCCTTCTTCCCCAGGTCTGTGAGATGTTGACCATGCCTTTCTTATGGACTCAGGCCTTTAGTGCCAAGGTTGCTACAACTGAAAAGCAAATCTGTGAGGGGAGTTTTGCTAGTTTAAAAATCTTAAGAGTACAGTCTCACTAGGGAGAGAGGTTTGGAAATAAAGGGATAAGCTAATTATTTATAATTAGGTCAGACTGGGTAGGCTGATTGCCATAATTAACATTGCCTAATGACTGTCCTCAAGGATTTTACTTGGATATACCAGGTGAAATCTGGTAAAAGTGGACATCTATTCTGCTCTTCTGGTGTGACAGCATTTACAGCTCCCGACTAAAGCAGACGTGTGAGCAGGGACGTGCGTGGGAGGCTGGGAGCGCCTCAGGCGCAGCCCACGGTGCGGCTTAGAGAGCGTCGGGGAAATGTAGGTTAGTGTGCTGGAAGGCTGAGCAGACTGGGTTAACACAAGCGCTCTCGGGAGGGAAGTATGTGTGGGCTGGGGAAACACTCCTGAGCTAGCAATGAGGGAGCTGGGTGAAGCTTATATGTAGTTAGAGATCTGTGCATCAAAGCAAATTGCAGCATTTCTTAATTGAAGAGGAATGTCTAGGAAATAGAGAAGGAGTATTCGTGTGGCTCACATAGCTAGGGGGTCTTCTTACAGACTGAGTTAACCAGAGGTACATCGACTGTGCACGTAAATATTTCACGCAGTAATAATGAGTCACGAACATTTCCTTCCCTATAGCTTCTTGCAGGATAAGCTCTGACAAGATCCTGTGGGATCCCATATTGGGTCTGTGCTAGCGGTTGTGCCTGACTGCATGACATTCTCCGACAGCACAGCATTTTCCTGCCTGCCCTTGTCTCACTATAGAAACATTTTCTTCCTTCAGCCTGGCTGCTTTAATCCTCTCTATGACACATATAAAATGACGCTGAATAATAGCCAAGTGGACGCAAGAAATAATTAACAGCAAAGAGGAGGATAGAAAAAAACCCAGAGACTGAGTTACTTCAAGCCCACTTAGGAAGAGCACCATACACACCTTGAAAGATAGATAGCATGAGCAAAAATCATGGCCCTTGTGCAGCTTTCCACCTGGGTGTTCAAAGTTTCAGGCTATGTCCAAGCCTTGGCCTCCACAAGCAGTATCACGCCAGCAGTCCTCATTTCTACTACAGGGAAACACTGGCTCAAGTGCTTTGTGGACCAAATGGCAGTTGCCGGACAAGGAGAGAGAAGATATAAAAAAGACTGGTACAAATCATTTAGTATGTAATAGGAGACAAGACAATTTCTCCATAGAGCGACTGGCAGGCAGGTAGTGGAGGCTGATTAGTGTTGCCCAGTTTTTAATATCATGTGTAGCTCGATTTTAAAAAATGCTTTTCCGTTCTCCACTGATCTCAGGCTCAAATGTTTTTAAGAAGGCCTCCAGGTCTCTCATAGGTATTCAGCAGTATGGTGAGGGCAAATCAATACACCCAACTGCATTTCTCTGATTTGAGCAATATTGATGTTTCTCTAGTGCCTCTTTGGAAATGTGACTGGATGTGGGTTTTTTTATTCAGAGTTAAAGTGGCCATCTGAGGTAACAAAATGGTTAGAGGATCTACAAGACCCTCTAGCTATCAAGATGCACAACCAAAAGACAGATTATTACCAGAACTGTGTGAAAAATGCCCACTTGACATTGATGTGCATCTTCAAACCACATATTGCTTTCATTGAAATATTCATGCCGCAAAAAAACCAAACACAAAACTACAAAAAATCAAAACATTTGATTTTGACAGATTTTAAACACATCTCCGTGTTTCCATGCGCATTAGTTTTCATTTGGAAGTTTATTTCAAGTTTATGTAAACTTTCCCTCTGAACCATACAAAGGTGTTCTTAAAATACTGAAATCCAAAATGAAGTGTTCATTGCAGAGCAAAGTAAATGCTTTCATTTTCTAGCAAGCTTCTAATCCATTCCTGACCCCCCCAAACTTCAAAAGTATTGTTCTGACAAATCTAACATTTTTTTCAATTAAAAAAAAAACAGCCAACCACTTAATTTGGAGGCAACACGGGCAGCATCCTGATCAAACACAGCCAGACACTCATTTATATATGGGCATCTGACAGAAGAACAGCTGTTAAAAATGACCTTCATATTGCAAATTTTGGTAATCAACAACTGCAATTAGGCACTCAGAGGGCCTTTTTATCTCTTGCTTCTCTGATAGTTAGTCTCCCCAGGTTACCATCAGTGTCTCACCCATACATTTTTTGAAGTCATTTAGGCCCTGACTCAATTAGACTCTTTTTGCCTCCCACCTGTGTTAAACATGCCTGTTCCTGTTACCTTCTTGCAGGGGAGGACTATTGGGGTGCAGTTTTAATTACTGTGTTGGAAAGGACATTACCCTTGACCCAATGAAAAACAATACACCATTGTCTTACAATTATAGACCATTTTAAAAAGGACCGTTGTAAGTCTGCAATTCACAGGTACGGCTGTCAGCCTGGAAATCCCACGCTGACGCCGAGGGGTATGCAGCAGCTACTGGAGGAACTGTGAACTAAATGAATGAGTTCCATTGAAACTGGTGCTAAAAGAAAAGACTCATGCAATCTTAACCAGCACAAGATTGTTCATTATAAAAAAATAGTACCTCCACATTTTAAACTAATGATGACTTTTAGGCATGGTGTAATTATAGCACCAGTGGGAACCCATATGTCACCGAACTTTCAAATGTAAAGGTTGTGCCTACAAAATGAAGCCATATATTCCCATTAATTGAAGCAGTTGATTTCCAGTTACACAATATTAGTTTTAATGGTGAGACTATTAGAAAGTCTATGAATTTCTTTTTGCTATTGTTCCGTAGTGTTAAGGTGGCACACTTTAAACTGATCAAAGTTGGTAAGAGCGTGACATTCGTGCCAGCAAAGTTATAATATAAGTGACTCTTATAGTTGTCGTCTGTAAGTTAGCATTAGAATAACCTTGGAGGAATGGTAGTTTTGTGCTGTCAGCACAGCCTGCACAGCTAGAGGATAAAGGATTAGCAAGAGAAATTTTGATGAGGGTATTTACTACTAATGACTGCCTTCAAAATTGCCTTTTATCTACAGCTTTTCAAAGCATTTTCCATTCATTAAGCCTTATAAAACCTTTGTAAAATTGGTAGAAGATATAGAAATGCAGATATCTTTGTGCCAAAAGACACAGTAATACTTTGATAGAAAAGGGCAGCAGTACACACTAAACATTATTAAAAATAGGAATTGCACGATTTTACAGTGATGCTATCGCTCTGTTAATTAGAGTTTGACCAGAATAGGGGAACAGTCCTGCTCTTAAGAAAAATGGTGTGCACTAATCAGTAAATAGTGCTCAGGGCTTCTGTTTTGTGTTGTAGCAGTAAGACAGATGTATGTTATGCAGTGATTAAAAAAAAAAAAAGTTAAGGATATGATTGGCACCTCTTTTTTTATTGTAATGAAATCTGTTTCCCAAACGGCCAACCCCAAGAGATCAAAAGCAGTGAGTCAGGCCTACTGAACTGATGAGCTGAAAACCCTGAGATTTAAAAAATAATAAATGTACGGTCCTTATTTTTGAGGTCTTTTGAGCCTTTAGAGTCAGATTTCCGTTCCTCTGCAGCCTCCAGGAATATAAATTGGAAAGAAAGAAAGAAAGAAAGGAAGGAAGAAAAAGAAAGAAAGAAAGCTAGCTGAACATATATCCGTAGAGGTTTTTAGTCTAGCGGTGTACAAGAGATGTCAGAGCCAGAAGTCATGCAGCTGCTTTAGAGCGCGAGAGCTGGAAAGACCAGGCTGCGGCTGGCAGTGCTATTACTGGATTGCGGGTGAGGATATGAGCTCAGCCTGGCTGCATCAGCAGTACCTCAAGTGTGCAGACAACCACATTTTTTTAAGAGAAATTAGTAAAGAACGATGCATGGACCAGAAGTGAACAGTGTGTTGCCCAGTGACCCAGGCGCCAGCTCTGATTGCACCAGTACAGGAGCTTGTGTCTCTGACTCCTTACACTGCGTTTAATTTGGGTAGCTCTAGTGTGGTTAGCACCTTCATTAATGACCTGGGTGATGGGACTAAATGCACCCTCAACAAGTTTGCAGATGATCTAAAACTGGGAGGAGCAGCTGATACACCAGATGGGTGTGCTGCCCATCCAGGGGGGCCACAACAGGCTGGAGAAATTGGTATTTGAAGGCTCTGTTATGGCAGAGTTGTGATAAGCAAAGCTTTAGGTGTGGGGTTTTTTTGGTAAGTCTGTCCATCCTGCCTGCTTCCTTCCTTCCTTTCTTTCTTTCTTTTTAACTAGTTATTACTTTTTTAATAATGGGTTAAGTCTCAGTGTTGCTGTTTAAATTTCTGGTTACTTGAAGCGCCTCAAAATTCAGCAGTTGCTATAGGAGCAATGTTTAAGGGATATCAATAAAATTAGTCAGTCCTATAAAAACACAAGTAATTTAATAGCGTATAACTGAAGGCTGCCAAAATATACAGTAATCTGTTGGAAATCTGAAGTTATATGCACGTGTCAGTGTGAGTCAATGAATGTTATGTACATTAAAAAAAAGTAGAAACACATTTTTACTTGGAAATGACTTGTGGAACAAGCTTCACAGTATCTCTGAATATTTTTAAAGGGAAAGACGTAAAAGATAATACACAGGATGACTTGCAGAATCAACCATGCACTGTTCAAAGGGCTACAGGAATTTTTTGCGTAAGTGATAGCACCTCCCTGCAGTGATCAGAAGACTTGGTAAGAATGAAGGGTCATCGTCACAGTGAGTAAAACATTGCATCCCATTTGGGTGGCTTCCAGGAAATTTTGTTACTTACTTATTTTTCTTATTGCTTTATCATTTCAGGTCATTAAACCAGCCAGAATTTAACTCAATTTAGAAAAAAAAAAAAATATTTCTGCCACTTAAATAGTGCAGAAGAAAGTTGGATGAGCACCATTGTATACTGAGAGTGTGGGGGAGGCAGTAGTGGGGTGCAAGAAGGCTCTTTGCAGCTCCCCCCGTAACTTCCCTAATGGTTTGTAGAGGGAACCTGTGGAAATTTGCTCTTTAATTTTTGGTAGGTGTGAAAATCCCCACTAACCGAGCATAAAGGCCTAACCATGTCAATAATGGTTGTAATAAAGTTGTTATAAAAAATAAATGAAGTCTTTTCTAGGTAACTGAGCTTGTAAGTGTTCATGAAGTAGTCAGGTTTTTTTGTTTCTTAGGGCTGTAAAGCTATAAAGTTGTTGATTAAGGAATCACTTTTTGGGTGAGAAGAAGCACCCTCATTTCTGGGTAGAGTGCAGCAAGCTAGGTTGCAGTTTGCAGTGGTCGTGCTGGTTAAAATATTCCCATTCTGCAGTGTTAATCTATTCTTTAATAGCCTGGCTCTGGCCATTGAAATTCACTGTAGGGTTTTTTTCCACTCAGTTTGATTCACAGCTTTTTCAATTATTTAGACAGAAAACAAACAAGCAAGCAAACAAAAAATTGCTTAGTTCCAGAGGAAGATAGAAACTTTCAAATAGGTTCATGGAGCACAGATCCTTTTACAAGGAGGATCTCAGGAAATGCTTTGAAAAAAAGGACACTTCAGATTTAGGGTTCTTTTGAAGCCCGCACTAGGCACCAACAGAGCTTTGAAGTCTTTTAAATGCTTCTTTTATATACAATTGGCACACAGCTCAGTTAAAACACTCAGCTAATATTTAATCAGCTATATGAAAAAGCATAGAATAAGTATGTGGATTTCTTTTATAAGGCTTGTTTGCTATTGGACTACCATTGAAAAAAGGCAGCTACATTTCAGTTCTTAATGTGACTGTAATAACTGCATGGCCACAAACCATTAGGTTCTTCATCTGATAGGTGATTAATTTCCAAGGAACATATGTTAAGAGAATAACATATTTCCCCAGACCTCCTCCCCAAAAAGTAAGCATAAGAAAATGTTCTCACAAAGCAATGTCAATGCTTTGTATTTACTGACAGAAAAATGAAAAAAAGGGATGAAAAATTAGAAGAATAATGTTTAAAGAAATTATTCCAGCAAAACTAGTTCTAGTGTTTTGGTCACTAGAGGCAAAACAAATATTCCCATGATTTCTGGAAAGTTCTGTAAAGTAATACAGTGGCCATAAGGAAAAAATGATTACAACTAATTTACTGTAAGCATGAAATGTATTGTCGCTGTTCCCTGAATTCTGAAACTGAGTAATACAGGTTCATAAAATAAATACATTTCTGAAGAAAAGAAAACTTGTTTAAACATCTTTTTAAAATGAAGAGAAATGTCATTACGTTGACCCCTCCCACATCCTGTTTTAACCTTCCTTATAGGCAGCTCAACGCTCAAGCTCGTCCGTGGGGGCTGATGCTGAGTGTGGGGAGGGCAAGGAGAGGATCAGAGAATTTGCTGCCCAGACTCCTTAGAGAATTTAGCTGCCAAGTACTAATAGGTCTTTACTGAGATCTGCACGTGGAGAGGGTTTTTTTTTCCCCTCTGAAGTTTATACATTTTTCTACATTTGGATGGGTTTTTCTTAGGGAAAGCTGAGTGTAAATCAGTGACGACATGGTTATCCTCCTGCCAGTTTCCACATCACTGCTCCAAATTTTAGCAATGCTGAAACCTCATGACAAAAACAATTGTCAGGATTCTTTTAATCTTAGCTCTAACATTTTCACAGAAACTTTTTACCTACTCTGTTCCTCCAAAAACATAACTTCTTTTTAAACTAATCCAGGAAAAAAATGAGTTTAAATTTGACAATTTACAAGTGTGTGTATGTGTGTGTATGTGTGCGTGTGTGTGTCCGTCCAGGGTAGATCTTGTAATGTGAAGTTACGGAGTTATTGTGTAAGGACATTTCAACAGCATTTTCAAGGTTGTCTTATGTCAGTGCAAATGTTTGAAAAATAGTGAACAACTAAATCTGTCTTTAAAACTCCCTATTTATTGTGTAAGCTTTCAACATATGGACTTAAATATCAGTATCAAAATAATCTATTTCACCTGTCTCGTTACAGAGGTATATGTAACAGGTATAAGAATATAAGGGTTATATAAAATTGTATCCACTATTTATGTATTATTGTATCCAACACATATGTCCTTTCCATATGGGATGTTCTCACTGTACAGAACATGGTCGGTTCCAAGTATAACTCAACAGAAGCATTCAACCTTTGATTTTAAAACTGTTATCATCTCCACTTCAACAACCCACGTTGAAAGGAAATTCCAGATTGTGGGGGGGGGGTGAAATGGCTGCCAATCTGAATAAGGAGGAACGTCGTCAGATGGCAGGGAAGTATTTGTACTAGTTGTATTAACAGAAGCAATGACCTTTACACACTCCAAAACAAGCCATATGGGCCTTGGATCACAGCAACCGTTTGTCAAGCAAAACTCCTGAATCATTTCAAACAGTGTTCAAACACAGTTGTAAGAAGCCTGAACACAAAATGCTCTTATAAAATGCATCTCTGAAAGAGGGGAGATGCACCAGATTTTGAGGTAACTGCTATTTAAACCTTCAAATCCTAGAGCAAATTTTTTTTGCATAAATTTTGGCCTATCCATTGTTGGGGATGGAAAACAGATGGGCTGCAGTTTAGCATTGCAGTAAGAATCCAAATTCAATTCTCTGGCTTGTTCTTAGGAGAGTTAATGAAAGTTGAATAATATGCACTGGCAGCCCCTAAAACCCTCTGTGATTTTCCTTTTCTTTTCTTTGGCAGGGTGAGACTATTCTGCATTAAATTTGCATATGGCCACCTTTCTCCCTAGCGGGGGTCTAGTGATTCCTCTGGCCTTATTTCTGATGAATACGGGCCCTAAACTTTACAAACTTTGCCTTCATTCCTTAGGCAATCTCTATGTTCCTTATAGCTTCTGCAAGTGAACCAGAAGGACCTGTAGAAGTGAGCAATGATTTAGTATTTATCCTATTTATTCATTAAACTCCTGAGAGTGATATTATGCTCCTCCATGACAACACTGATCTTTAACTGAAACAAATTAAACCTGTACCATAAATTTTCTTAGAGAGAACACTGAGTTCTGGATGCTTGTGGCAAGGATCTTAACAGAGTACTCACGGTGGCAAGCAGAATACATTTCAAATGCAATCTAAAAGAGATGAAGAAAGACAACAGCATCTTGCAGGGAAAACAACAACAACAATAAAAAAAAGAGACCAAATCGAGCATGTGACATTTCCTGTGAGTAGCACAAGTAGAGTAAAAAAAAGCATGGTGAACTCTGCCTGGAGAACCTCAAAGAGGTGAGGAGTTCATATATCAGAAATCGGGTCTAATAAAGCAACACAAACAATGAAGTATTCTGAGTTTAAATGATGATGGGATTCAAAATGACTAATTATGGTTAGTCATTAAGTTAATTGAAGGTTCCGAGAAAGAGAGGGAGAGGAAACTCTTTGGCAGATAAATAACTCTTAATTTGGCCCATTAAGTGCAACAGTCTTTTACCTGCTGGACATCCCACTTCACTGCCATTCAGCTGAACGAGGAAGCTTTCGCGAGCAAAGCACTTAAAGGATATATCATGCTTTATAGCAGTGCTCTGACCTGACTCCCCCACTGCTTGACAGCAGAGATGTACTAAACCAACAGGGGAGTCCCGGAGCACGACACGATTGGAAGGGAACCCAGCAGAGAACAGATGAAAGTTTTTTAGAGGTCTGTCACTATTCTTAAAGATCAATGGGGTTATGAGAGAAAGGGATTTTAAGAGCTGCAAGGTTACATTTGAAGTCAGCGGTAGTCTAGATTCTTTAAAGTGTTGCACCCTCAACAGATCCGCGTGGCCTCCTGAACAGAGTTGTTCACATCTGCCAGGCCTCAGAGCAGCCCCCCTTTCTTCTAGCATAGCAGCAAACCTTTCCCCCACATTGATTTGTCTCCCCTGTCTGTGCTTTGGTGTCGGGTCTCCATCATGGCAGGGCAATCAAAGCAGTGGCTGGAGAATGGGGGCTGAGGTGAGCATTGAGAACTAAGTCCCTTTCAGACCTTCATATGTGCTCAGATCATCTTCCATGTCTTGTAGACTTCTGCTTCTCTCCCTATATGACATTGTACCAATCAGACACAAAATAGTTTGCCTGAATCTTTTATCTTCCCACTCTTGCCTGAAACAGCTTTCAAGATGAATAGTAAAGCAAGCGCAGGGATATAGCATGGTTTGAGGTGAGCTCCTCCTCCTTCCCCTGCTGCCTTTGCTTCAGCACCTCTTCTGTTGCCTGGCCTTTATATGCAGGCAGCCTTCCTAGAAATGCTTCTCTTCATCAGTTTCCTAACTCCCCAAACTGAAAAGCATTTTTTCGGCCGGAGGGGTGGTGGTTTTTTGGTGGTTTAGTTACAGCACATTGTTCTCTTGGCAGATGCAGCTCTGCGGTTGGCACACCCACACTGCTCCCAAGACAGCCCAGGTGCCCCCTGCGCCGGGCTGGGAGCCCTGAATCTCTCCTCCATCAGTGACTATTCCAGCTTGTGACTCTCAGGAATATCTCATAAATTTGCCCTTAGACTCTGCAGCCAACACAAATTGGTAGCAAAGAATGATAACGCCTGAGGCTTAATAGGGAGGTCACAAGAAAGGACATAGTCCGGGCTCTGGGAGACAGATTATTACAGTAACCTCCGTAGTGCCAAATAAACAGAACAGCTGTTACTGAAATTTGGCTCACCTCTTGTACACGTGATGGGAAGGGGCCATTTCTGCAGTGAATCGCTGGCGTGCGGCTTCATGCGCTACACTGGAAAGGTTAGTGTAGGTTCCGAATTTTATAGGTGCAGTGGGAGTCTAATGCTCTTTTATTCGCACAGCTCCATACTGACCACCATGCTAAAAAAAGCAGGGACTTTCATATTATCTCATAATCCACCAAGAGCAAATAAACATTCAGAAATTCTAGCCTTTCTTTTTTCCCAGCTCTCATTAAAACGTGGTCTCTCTTATTATCATAGAGACATTTTGCACTAGTTTTTTATTACAGTCAAGTACAGATGTGCCTTTTATTTTGAAGCAGAGTTAATAGCAAAGCTTGTTTGCTAAAGTTTCTGATTATCCGCTATGGGTGAGACCAGTTTACCAGCAATAGTCTCCTTGGAATATTCAGGGTTATGCACAGCTTCTAATTCTTTAAAGAGTTTGGTGATAAATAGCTTGTTTATACTGTGATCTCACTTGAAAAGCAGCCAGCAGATTTCTGAATGTGCTTGTCCACTTCTTCCACCACCGAGCCGCTGGTCCAGCATCAGAAACATGAAGCTGGTAAGGCAAAAGCCATGCCATGTATCTACAGATGGACCCTGTTTGTATTAGGTGGCTTTACAATAGGCCACTGGGCACATCAAAAAAATGCCTCGTATGTATGTTCTAGGTACTGGTGTGTTTGTGTGTTCCGTAAGATGGCTTCTGACCTTGCGTCTCTGCACTTGGAGCAAATTTAGTTGCAAGTGTGATGGGAAAGGGGAGGAGGGGGCAGCAAGAAAGAAAGACGACTTCTGTTAAATCTACATGTTATAGTGGCTCGATAGTAGGTGCTGACCTTGCTGGTGATTTACAGTATCTCTCAACACGATGAATTCCTACTGCTTTCTTCTCACTTTCTCAAAATGTTTTAAAGCAAGTCCTATGGCTTTTTATATTTTCCTCTTCTATTTTTTCCCCCTTACTACAGTTGCATATTGTTACTTACATGAATGAAACACACAATCAGTTCTCTTTGGGTGGCCATGACAAAAAAATATGCCATTTTAGTAGTTCTTAGTGAGATGCTTAAGTGTTATTGGAGGAATTTTTCTCCATGAAAGGAATTTTACATGACACCGGGCACTTCAGAGTAGTCTGCAGTGCAGTGGCAGTATGTGTAGGCACTTAAAGCGTTCGTATTCTTTCATTTAATGATGTTTCAACACAGTGCGAGATATTAGCTTCCAGTAGTGTGGGAGCACTAAGATTACAGTAGTGTTACCTCATTATACTTACTATTACGAGTGCTACCATTTATTCACAGTAGTAAACATTGTGCTAAATAGTAAGTGTATACAGGATCTAAGCTTTAGAAAATAATACCACAATTATGAGCATGGAACAATCTTGAGAGATTGTGTTTAGAGAAAAGCATTTGCTGGAGCATTGTGTAAAGACACAGAAGTAGGCAGTGCTCAGTTGTCAGAAACCTTTCCCTTTGCATTTTTTTTCCCCAGATAAAATTCTGAAAGAAATTAAATGTCTTGAGATTAAATACGATTCATTAGCGACCAAAATTGCAGAACCTAGGGCAGTCAGCCATGCTGTCTTTCACCTCGTCTGAGACTGAGGGTTATAGATAGTTGGATGATGGGTTTTGAAGTGTAGATTTCTGCTAAATCAATGGACAAGATATGTCAAATTTCTAGTAATTTTCAAGAGCTTCTGCCAGTCCCCCCCAAATAGCTACTCTTTCATTTGTTATTGCACTATACTAGAGCCACATAAATTAACACGAGAGAAAATTATGTTGTATGAGTTTTTATGGTTTAATGCATCCCACTTTCCATTTTAGAAAGCAAAGAACATAAACAACAGTTTTGCTTATATGTCTGGGTAACATACACCAGCTCCATAATCAATAATAGAAAATGTTACTGAAAGGCCCAATAGACCTCAAAGAGATAATGTGAATCAGCCATTAACAGTAAGTCATTATAGAACTTATTAAGTGAAGCCTTGGGGCTGTCATAGAGCCTAAAGGTTGATATAAATTTTTCATACACGTTGAACTTTGCTAAATGTGCTTGCATTTGATTAATGATGACTTTCTTCAGTACGCTAATAAGAAGGAAAATATGAGCTTGGGCTGCAGCAGGGAGAATAGTCTCCTGGAAGGAAGGCCATCTTTGGCAGTGGGAACAATGGGACTTTCTAAAGATGCCCTGCCAAGTACGAGGGATTTTATTACTCTCTGAAAAATTGCTCCTTACCACCCAGAGACAGGGCACTGAGCACCGCATGTGAACGTGGAAAGCCAGTTTTGTACTTGTGGAAGCGAAAGCACCCTAGCTCCAAATCAAAAAAAAAACCACTCCCCGGCCCCCTTAAGACCTCCGGAAAGCACCCTAGCTCCAAATCAAAAAAAACCCCACTCCCCGGCCCCCTTAAGACCTCCATATAGCACAAAGAACAATACAGAAGTGCTTCATATTTATAAAGCAGCTCTGTGAGAGGAGTGGTATGTCTGCAAGGCCTGCTGGTGATAGAGCTGGAGGAAATTTGCCTTGGCAGCCGAAGTAGTGAGTCATGGGCTCATGGAATGATTTAGGTTGGAAAAGAAGACAACAACAACAAAAATAAACCCTTCACTTGCAGAAAGGCCTGGAGAACAGCATATGGATTTGGTCAATTAAAATAAATATGTTTTTCACTTGTTTGAAAAAAAAAAAGGAAAGCAATTGGTAACCTCAGCCCAAAGCAGTCACAAAGTCTAAGTCTCTTTCACTAACCACCAAAAATGCTAGGCATATCTTAAAATTCAGGGGATAGCTTTAAAAAAACTACAAAGTTCTTTTTCCTCTTTCTAGTTTTTAAACCTGTTAAAGGTTGAACTATTAAGTTTTTATTTTGATTTATTTTAAAAGAGCACCACTGTAATCAAGAGTCTAACAAACAGCCCTAGCCAAGAGGACGTAAGACAAACCAAAAGTCTTCTCCTACACTTAGATAAGTAATTAGGTATTGGTTCTGATTTTACAAACATAAAAGGAAAAAGAAATGCAGAAAATGAGAGATGTGTCTATTCCTTCTCACCTCCTGGCAGTATGGGGAAGAAGATGATGTTTTATTCCCCATCACTACCAGCTATGAATTTGCCGCTCCCAATTTGCCACTCCAAAGCAATTTTCCCCCCAGACATGGAGCGCTTTGTCCACCAGCCTGGCTGTGTTTCGGCTGTTGCTGTTGTTGATGCAGTTATAAGCTACCGCAAATGGACTAAACAAGTATTAAAGAAAAGAAAAAAAAAATCAGGCTTTGAGTTTGGCAGTTAGAGAACTCACAAGGATTTTGATAATCTCAGGTTCAATTCCCTGCCCCAGTTAATATTTAATTATTTATAGAACACAAATTGGCTTCAATGGAAAGTCTGAAAGACTCCTGAAAAGGACACTTCTCTGACCTGGAAAGAGGTCTTAGAGTCACACACAGTCCAAGCAAGTCTCCCCCTCTTTGGACATCTGTGTTCTCTTTCTTTCCACGGAGAAACCTGAAATGCTCCATGTACTCTGCAGAAACCCCCACATGTGTAAGCGCTTGCCCCTGGTGTGTACAACCCACCACCTCTGTCCAGGAGATAGGAGGTCTTGAACATCGGCAAAGTCCATTGTGCATATGCACGCATGAAGTTGCCGTGTTGCACGTAGCAAAGCTGCTACCTGCACGTGAGGTCGCAGCTTCTGCACTTCCTCTGCTGTGAGAAGGCAGAAGACCTAATTGTGGAAGCAGGGTTTGCAGTTACTAAGGGAGGCAGTAACAAATACAGAGCTAAAGCTGGTGAGCAGGCAAGGCCCAGGACTTTGTGCAGACCGACAAGAAGCATGTTTTTCAAATGTCTAAGAATCTATAAATTGGAGTTGGTCAAAATTGTTCTTCTTGTGACTTGGGTATTCGTAGCCAGCCCAGCTCAGTCAGTCAAGGATTTGAAACAGCCTTCCTTATCAAATGCCGAGATTAGTGATATTAAATAATGGAAAACTGGTTCACTAACATGGCTGGGCATGGAACTGGGTCAGACTGGTTGATCCCCAGTCTCAGCCCAAATTAGTGAAAACAAGAGCAAAGCTCCAGAGACCCGCATCTAACTAATTCTGACAAGCTCACTCATTCCCTTTCACAAGCCATTCCTTTTTCTTCTCTCTCTCTTTTTTTTTTTTTTTTTTTTTTTTTAAACCCAGAATGTGATTCTGGTGCTGATTGTTCAGCTTTGGTTACAGTAGCTCACTATTTTGATCAGTCACCAAAGTGGAAACCTGCACAGGGTCTACCTAGATTTTTGTTTACTGGGCCTTTCAATAAAAACACATAATTCTGTGAATTCTGCTGGATGGGGAAGTCACAAAAGAATTCGGGGCTTTTGGGTCCCGGAAAGCTAAGGTGAGCCTGATTTAAATTCCCATTCTTCACTTTTTCTGTAAGCTTATCAGCACCAATATGGTAAAATTCAGCATTTTATTTTGTCAGTCAGTCAACAATACAGGGCCAAGAAAACATGCAAATTATTTAAAAGCTTTATCTCATCTATGGTCATATCAGTTTCTGAGACATGATCTTGCACAAGATCACATAAATGTCGGTGGCAAGCTTGCAAGCTTGTACCCCTTGACACGGTATCAAAAACTGCTTGACATAATGGCAAGAACATGACAGAGGAAATCTAAAAAATCCCAAACAAATCCTCCCCTTCCATATCAGTGTAAGTTTTGAGAGTTCCCTTAGCAACCAACACTGAACTTGCATACCTAATTGCTTCTTGCCGGTGATGAGAGAAATTGTGTACAAATGCACTGTGGATATACGTGAGATGGGGGGCATGTCAACCCTGCTCAGACGCAAGTTCTTCTGGCGATAAGCAGCTAGACAGGAGCCCAGTATTTTTGCCAGCAGGAGCACATACACTCACAAAATAAACATCACTCCTGGCTCACGTCACACCATCTGTTACTGAGGGCATTTGGAGGGTTTTTGTTGTTCCCCCCGCACTCCTCCAAATAATGTCTCAGGCAGGACTTACAAGAGGAGAAAAAAGAGGCCAAAACGTCATCTGCACTTGCTACTGTCCCTTACCTTGCCTGGCTCAGGCGTGGTGATCCTCCTTGTAACTAGGGTTTGTCTTCAAACCCACTGAAGTTGTAATTAATCTTTCAGTTGCCTTCCGCGGATGTGAGGCTCAGTCCTTCCCTGAGCTCCGTCAGGAAGTGAGAGAGACTACGCTAAAGTAACTCGTGCAAGTAAATCCCTTCCCAGGTTGCTCAGATCCTTGGGAGCGCTGCGACAAACTACAACCCCAGCCCACCGTCTTCTCTGATTTGTGTCGGGGACTAACCCAGTACTGCTGCTCTGGGCTGGTTTTTACACTTTTAGATTATAAGCCTGAGACTCCAGCGACCACTGCTGTGAAGTTTAACACAAATAAACGTCCTGTTGTTGTGCCAAAACACACTGTTCATTGGGGGTGCTGCAGATGATATGTAATGAGTATAATTCCCAGCATTTCAGAGGTAGTGTTGGCTGAGATTAGCAAGACTAACTTAATAAAGCACTATGATAATTGCATATTCATTGGGAAGGGGAAAAATAATCAAATGAAAAAGGACAAAACCAGCAGGGAAAGAAAATTTATTTCCAAGCATCTACGAGAGTGCTACAAACAATAAAGACTAAAACTCAAAGCATTTAAAACTATTAAAAAATGTAGTTGACAACGTCCTTCTTAAAAATTAAACATAAAAATGTAGAAAATGCAGTTATTAATTCTAAAACTTGCTCAAAAGTTAAATAAACCCAGATAGCATCAATGAGGGTGGAGTCCTACAAATGACTTTTGTTTTTACTTTATTTCCATTTGTTAATTTGTAAATTGATACTCATTTCATTTTTTAATGTTTATTTAAATTTATAATGGAGAAATGTGCAAATCTAGCAAAATATTCTTTGGATTATAAACAGAGAAAAATCAACAACCAAAGAAATTTGAACCGAGTTAATAATAAACTATAGAATTATATAGAAAGCATACAGCTATAATAAAGTGAAATATTACAATAAACATTGTAGAGCAAATCTGCTGATTTAGCAAACTGCCTCATAAAACATAGGGATATAATGGGACAAGTGAATATGTTATGAATATAGAGCTGAAACATCGTCCATAATTTTAATGAGTTAAATTTTAATCTAACTACATATATGGGGGTCTTCAGAAAAGCAATACACAAATAAATCAGATTTCCTCTCAGATCAAGCAGTTTGGTACCTGACTGCAAATGACGGACAGGGTCTGTAAAATGAACGGTAGAAAAATTTATATCATTTCTATTTATTGCCTCTTCCCATATTGCAGCTGCTGATCTCCGACCCTAAACAGCAAACTATATTAAATTTAGCAGAAGTACAGCTGTACACAGATGCTGAAAATGTTGATGCGCGGAACATATTCCAATCCCTTGCTCATTCTGAACTAATATAAAAGAAGTTATAGATCATTTTTCAATTAAAAACATACATTACAAAGAACAACTCTGAAAGCACTCTGTATTTCTGTCATCACAAATTAAAATGTCTTCCTATCAGTAGACAATGCTATTCTACTGCAATAAATGAAAAAAAAAAAAAAAAATCAAAAGGAAAAAAAAAAAAGTAAGTGCCAGAATCTTAATTACTACTCAGGTAAGGTAATTGTCAGGTAGAACAGTCTTTAGGGAACTTACAGCTAAATTGGGTCAGATTTAAGTCTCTAGAACCCGCAGAAGCTTAGCACAGATACGGAAAGTCACAAGCCTGGAGTAAATTGTAAGTACAGAGTACTCCTGTCCACTTATAAAGTCATTTCTGAAACCTCTGGAATTTCTAAGATATAAGATAAATGCATATTACATGGGAAATATTGAAAAGTATTACATTTAATTTAATCCAGAAAACACAGTAGTATTATATGAAGATTATTACTGTGTTCTGGGAGCAGCCACAAGCTGTAGATAGAGGGTACAAAATGTTCACCAGACATTACATTTTTTTAATCTAAAAAACATTTGTAAAATGTACTTGATTTTTAAATAATCACTTAACAAGGCAACAAACCAACTACAAACACATAATAAATAAGGCTATTAAAAGGTCACAATTGTAGTAAATTAGTCAGAACTATAAATGGGACATTAGAAACACTATGTTTTTCCTTATATGCTTAATAACCAGAACAAGAATTAAAAAAGAATCAGTTTATTTCAAAGTCTGCTTCTTATATTGAAGCACATATTAAAGCAACAGTACAATGTTCATAAAATATAAGTGTGATGCTGTAACATTTCTTACATGTCAGAATACTGATATTTGTATGTATACTAAAATAAGAATTTTAAAATTGTACAAATAGATACATTAAAAATGACATAGAAATAGGGCGCCTCCCACTGCAACAAGACAGAGTTTTTATATCTGGCACGTATTAGTTCAAGATGAAAGTATAAGCAAAAAGATTTACAAGAATCAGCAGTAACAAGTTTGATGCTCAAGAGACATAATAATTGTACATTGTACTGTACATACATCATATGGGTTTAAGCTGGCTGAATATTACATATTTCAAGTTTAAAAATGCACTACCATATAGAGTGTCCATAGTTTAAGGCGAAATTACAGCTCAGAACTGTTATATTTTCTAATTTGTGGAAGCTTCTTTGACATAAAAGATTTAGATGTTCATAATACATAAGAGATTTCCCTTATTTGTAGGTTTGCTTTTAGCATTTTCCTTCATTTAAATATTTTGTATTTCTTAAGTGGGTTTTTTCCTCTAGTGAAGTTGGCAGCCAACTTCTATATTTGCCTTTTGTAGGAAAAGGTACTTCACAGTATTTACCACTTTTATGTCCTTTTTTATCAAAGGAATCCTCTCTGTCAAACTTAAATGTTTAAATGAGATTTTTCTTGATTTTTAAAAAAATACCTGCTTACATTTCTTCTGGATTCTTCAGAACATCAGACACAGTTCTTAAGGCCAAATCTTAAACTTTATTGTTAAGAATCGTCATCGAAAGTGTCTTTGGAGCCATACAAGTCTGCAAGTTTCTTAAATCGAGGACCCCAATTTTGTAGATAGTCGTAGTCCAAATCAGAATCTGTTGTCGCTGACTCTAATGAGCTAAGTGAACCAGCCACTGAGCCTCTTCCTTCATAGCCATAGATCTGAATAGAGTCATAAGGAGGAGCAGTTGGATCGTTATCAGCCTCCTGTATTCTTGTGTTGATGAAATCATCAACATCAACGCTATTAGGAGCCGGCCGAAGCCCTGGTCTTGGCATATACTGATACTCAGGTTTTATGTCTTTACGAGGAATAAATCCATTGATGCCATCGGGGTTCTGCAAAGTAGCTATGTCAAAAGCTTCAGTATCTTCCTCTCCTCCACCTTCATCATCATAAGTAATAATGTTCTCTCGGACATCTTCTTCTTCAAAAACAATCAGAGGTTCTTTTTTCTGTCTTTTCAGTGTTACAAACAACACTACAATGACTATAGGGAAAAAAAAAAAAAGCAAGTTAGACTGCACTCTCAAACAGTATCTGCTTTATAAATAGATTATTGCATTCACTGAAACCTCAGCTTTTGTGCTGCAGTTCATTATGTATTTTTGTTAACATCTGCATTTTTAGCATACCTAGCTAGGTAAAAGCATTGATGTTTGTACATAGAATTGAACATACTGATTTGAGGTTTTCTGTTTGGGCTGAATGCCATTGCTCTTACTAATTGCTCATTATTGCAAGACTAATTCAAAAAAAGCATTTGTGGGCTCCCAGTGCTTCACGAACGCTGTGGCACTGCCTTTGAGCAGCCCAATCACACGTATATCTGCAACGAAACAAAGATGAATCTTTACTCTCCCCTGTACGCCCAAAGCTGAACTCTAATTCCGTATTTCATTGCCATGAAAATGGAATTTTTCTTAAGCAACACCTCAAAACACATGCCTTTGTTGTTGTGTTCCTTCTCACTCCAAATTTCTATAAAATAACTTTAAAATACATAAGAAAAGAAAGACTATAAATTACCATGGGCAAATTAAAACATTTTATATAAACATTTTCAAATCATCAGGAAATGCTTTACAGCACTTTCTTAAAAGCAGGTCTTCTGAGCCATTCATTTGTCTTCAACACAATAGAGCTGGCAGGAGCCATTAATCCTGGCTGACCTCAGTAAGGAACCTGTCATCCAGGGAAGATCACAAAACTTAAAACTGTATGTCATGACCTCCTTTAAACAGTGTCCCCGATTAACTGATATTAGGCTGCAAAAGGACATTCTCTGAGCACACCTAGACAAATTCATTGGTGTTTGCTATTCAGTTATCATACATTGCATTTCAGCCAGGCAGATTAGTACCTTCTCTAAAAATGAAAGCTAAGAAATTAAGATTCATTTATCCATCTTGGAGCTGAAGACAAGGTTAATTTTTTAACACAAACAACGGTAGAAGAGTAATGTAAAGAATTTTTTTTACCTAACAAAATGACAATGCAAGCAAGAATGGCAATTAAAGCTCCAGTGCTTAATCCAGCATTGAGGATGTAGGCTTCAGCATTACAGGAGAGCAAGGAGCCATTGCTGTCACAGCCGCAGACCCGAATGGTGAGGGTGTTGGTGCTGCTCATAGGGGGGATTCCACCATCACTTATTACAATAGGAAGAAGGTATAAATCTTGCTTTTGGCGACTAAATCCTTCACGTCTAACAAGAACACTTGCTGTGTTATCTGTTTAAAGAAGAGAGATAGTCATCATTATTTTTTCCACAAAGTCATCCTTTTAGTAAATATTGAAAAAATATATCTTGCTACAATGGCCTGAATTTTCAGATGCTTTAGCATTATTTGTACAATAAACCAGTACACTGTATGGCCTTCCTAATGACCCAAGAGCAATTACAGTATTGTGTTTCATTCATACAGTACCACACCCAATCTGAATTATTTTAGGGTGATGAGGATAACACAAGGACACAAAAAAATCTCTGTTAATACCTCCTTTTAGCACCCCACTAACTTTCGGGGAAACCCACAATACTTCAACTACCAGAATGACTGGGCCTTGGCATTGCTGTTTGAGCTGGTTCTAGTCCGTTTCCAGAATTAAAGCCTTCAGTGGAGGGCAAAAAACCAAATCCCCCTGATTTATTGTTCTTGGTGTCAGACCTACAGGAAGGGAAGGCAGAAATCTGTACCAAATCTGTTAACGAGACTCCCACCAAAATGAAAAGCCAACATTTGCTGTGTATTAGCAGATTTGAGCCTCAGTGTTGACCTGTTTCAATAAGAAACACTGAAGTAAGCAGTATTTTATCAGAACCTGTTTTATACCCAAACTCCCAAAGCCAGAATTCAGAAAGCTCGACCATGCATGCACAGTACGTCTGGGCACGTTTTGAATTATGTGGCTATGAGGAAGAGTTAAAAGTATTGTTCTAATGCTATTTCCAGTTGTTCTCACTGAGCGGTTGCCTGCCATGGGCCTCCTGGTACAGGGGGTGGAAACCAGCTGCCATCTCCGCACAGAAGGTCATTTTGGATAGTCCTTCACACTTCCTGGGGCAAAAGCATTTGAAAGGGAAGCTTCAATGCAACATGAAATGCTGGGATGAGGTGGCCAGTGCTTCCTGCTCCTAGCCACGCCAGACAAAGGCGAGGAAAAACGAACAGCATTTCTTTATTGTGCTCCTTGTTTCTCAGTTCTCAGACCGAATCAAAGTTTACAAAATTGTAAACATCCTGAACTAAATAAAATGAAACAATCATCTCTGTGGTTTTCAGACCTTCAAAAACCAGTTTAGGATGAGGATTTACTTCACACAACCTTTTCTGTTCTGCCGTGTTCTTTATTTTTCACTATTTTTCATGTAACAGAAAGAAAAAAAGAGAAAAGAATGGTTCTTTTATCTACTAAGGGAGGGCTATTCACCTCCAACAGTACCCATTTTACTATTGCCTTGGGGTACTGCAGAAGATTAATCATTTTCCTGTTGAAGAGTCAGCATAAATTCCAGAATTTAATAATGCAAATCATAAAACCTTTCTTAATGATCTAATCACTGCTATTTCCATTAAAGTTAGTGAATAAATTATACCAAAAGAGAAGTATTCTTGCCTTATATTAACCACCTTTGCACCCTTTTCCTACCCCTGATGTAGGACAAGGTCTAAAACTTCCCCCAAATTTGGTGGACACAGGTCAATTGATGGGATGAGAAGGATGTTTGCACTAGGGCTCTACTTATCCGACTCTCCCGCTAGTAATTTCTGCAGATCGCACCAGAAAGGATGACATTTTTTTTAGGACTACCCTAGATAGGATCTGTTTGTTACATGCTAAATTAATTCATCTCCCCACACCTACACCTCTCCTGCCAGGCTGACCATACCTGATGCCCAGTGTGGTTACCTCGGCATGACAGAACTGTAGTCCTTCTGATACTGAAGTCTCACAAAAATAACATCTGGACAGAAAACAGCTTGTTAACTTCTCCTTTACATGGGAAGTATTTCATGTGACATGAGTCATACTAAGGTCAGAGAAGCTGATAAAGATCTGATTATTTATTACTTGTGGGTTTTGGAGGTGCCCTTTTTCTCTTTTCAGTGTCTTTCTAACCTCCTAAATGTTTACATGCAACATTTGCCCAGCTAGGCTTTATAGCACAATTTTTTAAAGGACCTTAGTGATATCAGTGTCTGTGTGATAAGAGTCTTATTTTTGGACTTTAAGTTAATGGACTCGTAACAATTTAGTATAAATAGAAATGTAACATCTAACATCTATCAACCTATCAACTAATACTTGAACTAATATATATTGATACAGAATAAAACTATTCCACAGGGTTCTCTAAAATGCATTTAATAATTCATTTCCTCAATATGACAACAAAGTTCTGCTCTATTAAATGAAAGATCACAATAGGTTCTTGTGGCAAAAAATATGAACATTAATAGTGGGCTGAGCTACAACTGCCTAAAGCTGCAAAGGCAATCTGGAAGGACACACAGGCAATATCACATATTAGTATATCTAATCTGTTGGTTACTTATATTATATTATATTATATTATATT
>NW_009195825.1:0-4300 GCF_000690835.1 Fulmarus glacialis | reverse complement strand
CCTCATACAATTGGCCTCAGCCCATTGGTATAATGTATAGCAGAGCATTGTAATGCCTTGGACCAAAATCCTACAGATTCTTTCAGATTTTTTCAGCCCCATCATCTGCCACAATCCCCACAAGACTATATCATCTGGAATTGTTACTTCTAATTCAAAAGAATATCCTTGCCTAGGAGTGTATAATTGCGCATGCTCAGTCAAAGCATTTTTGCAGGCATCAAAGGCTTCTTGTTGCTTGGTCCGCTGCCAAACCACCTTCTTCCCAGTTAATTTCTGCAGAGGGCTCATTAATACTGCCAGATGCAGGATAAAAGTTCTCCGATACCCTAAAAGTCCCAAGAAGGTCTGTAGCTGTTTTACTGTGGTTGGTACAGGAAATTGCTGTACTGTTTGCTGTACCTTATTTGGTATTTCTCTAATCTGTCCATGCTAAACTATTCCCAAAAATTCTACAGTAGTACTAGGGCCCTGTATTTTCTTTGGATTAATTGCCCAGCCTCAGTCCTGTAAATGTGCTTTCAGCAATTCGGCAGCTACTTCAATAGATCATCAATATAATGGTAAACTATAATGCTACATCAGCTTCTATCATCTGGGGCAAATGGGGGGACTGTGTTTGTATCCCTGAGGCCATACTTGGAAAATATATTGCTTTTGTGGCCAAGTAAAGGCAAATGGGCCTTGGCTTTCTGAAGCAATGGCTATCAAAAAGAAAGCATTAGCAAGATCTATCACCACCTTCCAGAGTTGTAAATTTTTGCTAATTTTTTCTATAAGAGTAACTATATCTGGTACTGTAACTGCAAGTCGGGGGGTGACTTTATTCAATTCTCTATAGTCTACAATCATTCTCCAAGTGCTGTCTGGTTTTCGAACAGGCCAAATAGGATTATTAAAAGCAGTCATGGCTTCCTTAATGATTCCCACTTGTTGAAGTGCCTCAATGGTTTGAGTAATTTCCTCCTTCCCCCTGGCATATGATATTGTTTTACAGTTACCACCTTGGCAGGCATGGACAGCACAACAGGATCCCACTTCAAGAATCCACGCAAGACCGTTATAGATCGAATAGCAAATCCTGCTCGTGAAGTCCTGAAGCAGAAGTGACCATTTAAAGTTTCAGCTGTTCATCCTGCCAACACATCAATACCTACGATATATTCTTTAATTGGGACAATTAACGCCATCATGGTAAATGGAGTGGCATTTCTTATTGTTAAGGTAACCTTAGCTCGGAGGGCAGGGGTTGGATTTCCCCCTAATCCACAGATCTGTGATGTGGCTTCTTTAATATTACTACGTAATATAGTAACTTCAGCTCCAGTATCCACCAAAGCTAACACATGTAAAATCCCGTGATCAATGCATAAGCCGTCCCTATCTGCTGCACTAAATTAATACCCTCTTCCATTGTACACCAGTTTCTGAGGGATGACACTAATTTGACAGGTTCAGCTGCACACAACCATTGATATAGTGTAGGTGCAATAATATCTTGCCCATCAGGATCTCTGATATTTTGCAGCTGAGCATATCCTCATTGTATCTGATCATCACTGGCTATAGGGCTTAATAAATCTTTTTCACCCATTAATAGATGGATAGATGCACCTCCACTATCTCCAAGCTCGCAAAATCCATGCCAGTATGCCTCCCCCACTCTTTTGCTGATAGATCTCTAAAGATTCCCTTAACTCTTTCAGAGTGTAAGTACATGTGACCTGCACTCCCCCATCTGCTTGTTCCTGCTGCCCTGCTTGTTTCTGCTGCCCATTCATTTGTATGAGGGGTTGTGCTTCTACCACCTCCCTGCCTTCTAAATGTGACACAAACTCAACCTTGGAGTCCAAGGACTCACTCCAGATATTTCCATCCCATTCCTTGGGATCCCAACAAAGGTTTTGTGGTGAGAGCACAAACTTGGGAAATTGAAACCTTACTTTTTCTCTATCTGTCTCTTTGTTTATTAGCAATACGTGCTACCAACTGCTCTACAGTACCTTGCAGCCCATGGCACTGCTCAGCTTGAGTAGTAACCGCTTCTTGCGCAATCGCCTTTGCATCTTCTGAAGTCCCGACTTCCCTTTCCAACTCTCTCATTTTACTCTGTAATGGAACAACTTCATGATCAAGAGCTCTGAGACCAGTAACTAAAAACCGTCCCTATCTTCCTGTTAACTTGCGAGAAGACTCTGATGCTGATTTCCATGGCAATCCACACATAGCCATTTCAATTGTCTGGGTGGTAGCCACTGCCCCGTCATCTATTTCAGGCCATGCTTCCGGTGGAGCAATGTAGCCAGGAAAGTGGCCACAGGAGTCCAGCGCTCAGTACTGGGCCATCCCGGAATACAGGCAGTCACTGTTGTGGCCTCCTCAGTCCCCCCAACTTTTTTGCCGGCCATGGCATAGCTGTTGCTGGATCTACGCCAAATATGTGAGCCAGCCCAGGCAGGACGCAGGAACAACCACAAAACCATGGATGAAACGCAGAGTGTATTTATTTTTATTACCTCACCAACTGGAGGATCCCCGAAGCAGCACCTGGGCAGAAGCACACAAGTGAGGACGCAGGCACTGCTGAGTTTGGTCCATGCTGGAGGACTGCAGACCCTGCTGGTTTTGCCTGTTTATCAAGGATTCGCGCAGCTATGGTTTACCGCTGTGCTTTGATCTTTACCGTAGCAGGGCAGGAATTTCAAGCATATCCATATCAAGGATTCGCGCAGCTATGGTTTACCACTGTGCTTTGATCTTTACCGCAGCAGGGCAGGAATTTCAAGCATATCTGATAGATGTTAGATAGACTAAGAAGCCCCCTATGTTATCTAAACATAGATGTTCTACTTGTCAAGCATAAAAGGACAAACAACAATTAGCATGATATATGTATTTTTCTACACTGGAGCTGCAAGTCACTTGAGTGTGTTTATAATCCTCCTCGCCAATCTTCCGTTATTATCCCACAGTGCTTTGACAACTTCTTAACACAGGCGATTGAGGAGCTGATGAGGGGAGATGCTCTGCTGGCAGCGATCCTTACAAGCAAGCTGGAGTCCCCATCAAGGATGTGAAGGTTGGGGCAAACTTGAAATGGAGTCTTGAAATGGAGTTCAGGATCACGAAAGGAGGGAAGAAGGCAAAAACCAGGACCATGGTCCTGCACTTCAAGAGGCCAGACTTTAGTCTGTTCAGGGATCTACTTGGATGAATCCATCTGATATGATCCTGAACAGAAGTCCAGAAGAGCTGGTTGTTTTCTTCCCCAAGGAATCGCTTCCTACAAGCTCAGGAATGGTCCACCCCAGTGTGCAGGAAAACCTGCAAAGGTAGCAGGAGGGCCTCCATGGATGAACAAGGAGATCCTGCCTGAACTCAAGCATGAAAAGGAAGCATACAAGAGGTGGAAGCAAGGACAGGTGATCCAGAAGGAATAGAGCCGCTGTCCAAGCATGCAAGGATGGGGGTTAGGAAAGCCAAATCCATCTGGAGTTGAATCTGGTGAGGGATATGAAGGGCAACAAGAAGTGCTTCTACAAGAGATAATGTGGGCCCACTCCTGAATGGGGCTGGGACCTGGTGAAAAACAATACTGTAGTGGGCCACCACAGAAGGCATTATAAAGAAGAGGTAGTGATTTCAAGCAGAACTTAAGCAGAGTTAAACTGTAGATTTTGATTGTAGAGATGCATATGTTAGCATGAGTGACTGCTAAACCCGAGCATGTAACAGCAGTATGTGCTGCCATTAACAATGCAACCTGTATGTTCTCTTTGTAAGAGCTTGTTCCTGCGGGAATGTGTAAAAGCATAACACTTTCAGCAAGCCTCAGTGTACCCTCTAGAACATTCACTATTGTACAAGTAAGAGATTGATGGCTTTGTTTTACTTGGAAGAATACTGTAAAGATGTGATGAACAATGAGGCCATTGAACCTCACCACAGAGGAATTCTGCACAGCAGTGGCTCTACTAGAAAGGACTGTCCAATGCTGTATCATTGCATGTTTCCCACCATGGGAAGACTTCACACTGTAACTTTTTAAAACATCTTTTTCTCTTAAACATCTTGTGCATTTTTCTTGAGATCCAACAGAACCAGAACCTTACACTGCAAAGCAGACATAGAAAAAGTTGAGGTCCTCAGTGCCTTCTTTGCCTTAGTCTTCATAGAATTATAGAATAGTTTGGGTTGGAAGGGACCTTTAAAGGTCATCTAATCCAACCTCCCCTGCTATGGGCAGAGACATCTCCAGTTAGATCAGGTTACTCAGAGCCCTGTCCAAACTGACCTTGAA
>NW_009195824.1:0-4775 GCF_000690835.1 Fulmarus glacialis | reverse complement strand
ATGATTCTATAATTCTATGATTCTATGACTAGGTGACCTGCTGAGTGCCAGGCTAGCCTCACATACTATGAATACATAGACTACCCTGTGTTCAGTTTCACATTTCAGGGTGTTTTTGTCACTGTTCCTAGGACTTTTTCAGGTGTTTACAGAAACACTGTGGAATAAGTAGTTCCAGGAAGCAAGAACTGGAAGCTAAACCATTCCCAGAAGAGTGTGATAAGCAATAAGTTGTAAGAATTAGCTTAGCCATTGAATACAAGTCCTAGAAAGTCATGGAGGAAGGAAGCTACCCAGGAAGCTAGAATGTAATTAATTCTTAAACCTCCTCAGTTGCACTCAGTTATTGACTAATATTTTTTGTAGATTTCTGAAAAGCAGATGAGAATTTGAAATCCCATGTTCCAGAGTTTGCATTTCCTGAGAAAGGACAGGAAAATTGAAAGGAGGTAAATTGCAAAGTGGAAGTGTTTGTGCCTTTCAGTTTTGTGGAGTTTCAGTTGTCTCATCAGGAGTACTTAAAGGTAAGGAAAAAGCATTCCATTCTTTATAAAAAGCAAGGTGCAAGGGTAAATTCTTCCCTCATTTTTACGCGTTCAATTTTAATCAGTAGCAGTGATTTATATAACAAAGTCTGGACAGAAAAGTGGGTGGAGGAAGGGTAGTTAAGATAAACATTGTGACTAATTTTAAAGATACCGTTCTGCATTTAGTTTCTTAGACCTGTGTGCCAAATATTACCAACATGTCACCCCAAATGTATTTTCCAAGCTTCATGAAGCTATGCACATTCTATGGCAGTGCAACCCTATTAAGAATAGTAAATTACTGATAAAAAGGAAAGGACTTGTGACAACTACCTTCAGCGTACACTTGGTTTACAAAAAGCTGAGTGACAAGAGAACATTATACTCTTATTGTACTGTACTGTACTAGTTTTGGCCGGGATAGAGTTAAATTTCATCAAAGTTGCTTGTATGGGGCTATGGGGATTTGTGATGAAAACAGTGTTGATAACACAGGGATGTTTTAGCTATTGCTGAGCAGTGCTTACACGGCGTCAAGGCCTTTTCTGCTTCTCACACCGCCCCACCAGCGGGTAGGCTGGGCGTGCACAAGGAGCTGGGAGGGGACACAGCTGGGACAATGGACCCCAGCTGACCAAAGGCATATTCTGTACCGTATGACGTCACGCTCAGCAATAAAAACTGGGGGAAAAAAGGAGGAAGGGGGGGACATTCGGAGTGACGGCGTTTGTCTTCCCAAGTAACCATTATGTGTGATGAAGCCCTGCTTTCCTGGAGATGGCTAAACACCTCCCTGTTGACGGAAAGTAGTGAATGGATTCCTTATTTTGCTTTGCCTGCGCATGCAGCTTTTGTTTACTTGTTAAACTGTCTTTACCTCAACCCATGAGTCTTGCCACTTTTACCCTTCTGGTTCTCTCCCCCATCCCACTGGGTGGGGGGTGAGTGAGCAGCTGTGTGGTGTGTAGCTGCTGGTGGGGGCTAAACCATGACATGTATCCATGATCCTGACTTATAGAAGAGGACTCATGTTCCTATGACTATAGAAAGGCATCTGAACAAGCACCTCCATCTTCATAACAGATTGTGCAAAACGAGCAAGTCATGCATCTGCCATTAGAAGTCCCAAACATACATCCCAGATCATGATGGTCTAATATCAATATGGTTTGTAGTTGGTCATTTACTGGCTAGCAGCCACTCCCCTTACAAGAAAGAATGTAGCAACAACATCGAAGTGGAAAAAACTTCTGGGAAGACCATCACTGAATACAATTGTTTAGTGCTATGGCGGGAGACCTGAAACATTGTGGGAGCATCAACTGATGAGTCACTGGCATCCAGCAAAGACAAGCCAGCCAGTCTGTGGTACATGTATGTAAGTACGGAGCTGATGCTCACTGACCATTGTGTGACAGTTAAGATTCTCAGGCTGATATCAAGTAAATCAGGAAAGTCCTATAATTTGTGTTCAATACCCAAGAGAACATTCTGGCATTGTAGCCTTGCTCCATTTTGCATTTGAAGAAAGTAAGTAATAACTCTCTCCACTGATTCTCCTTACAAAGTTAATATTACTATTACACCGAAAAAAAAAAATAAAAGCCTTTCTGCTATTTTCTAAGTTTAGTCTGGAGTCTCCAGCATTTTGCATTCCTTCCCACCATGATCTTCCTAGGTGGGGATAGGAACGTATCTATTCCTAGTGACCAGGGATCTGTTCCCTGAAAAAGTGCTGTCCCAGCACAGATTTCAATGATCACTTTGCAGGCCTCCCAATTTCTACTAGTGGCTATTAGTTCAGGATACATGGTAATATGCTTTCCTGGGAGCAAATTGAGACAAAGATCATAGAATCATAATAGAATCATAGAACCATAGAATCACAGAATCATAAAATCATAGAAGCATGGACTGGTTTGGGTTAGAAGGGACCTTTAAAGATCAGCTAGTCCAAACAACCTGCAACGAGCAGGGACATCTTTTACTAGTGCAGGTTGTTCAAAACCTGTCCAGCCTGACTTTGAACACTTCCAAGGATGGGGCATCCACAGCTTCCCTGGGCAACCTGTTCCAGTGGCTCATCATAAAAAACTTCTCCCTTATGTCCAACCTAAATCTACCCTCTTTCAGTTTAAAACCATTTCCCTTTGTCCTGTCACTGTATCCCCAAGTCCTTCTCCACAGGGCTGCTCTCAATCCATTCATTCCCCAGTCTGTATTGGTAGTGGGGATTGCTCTGACCCTGGTGCAAGACCTTGCAACTGGCCTTGTTGAACTTCATGAGGTTCACATGGGCGCACTCCTCAAGCCTGTCAGGCTCCCTCTGGATGGCATCCCTTCCCTCTAACAAATCAACTGCACCACTCAGCTTGGTGTCATCTGCAAACTTGCTGAGGGTGCACTCAATCCTACTGTCTGGGTTGCTGATGAAGATATTAAATAGTATTTGTCCCAGTACGGACCATTGAGGGACACCACTGTAATGGTTTCCACTTGGACATTCCACTAGGCCTTCTCTACCTGTTCCTCCTACCCGAGTGTTGTGAATTTATTCTATGGCTCTGCTCTCTGTGTAGTTATAAACCAGGCCTGAAGAGGATTCTGATCTGAAACATAGGGTGGTTAGGTCTAGAGGACCAGTCAAAGTTGAGGGTTCACAAACTACATTTGCAGGGTGGACCTAGCCAATCAAAACTATGCAATTGTCTCTGATATGCTTTCCAAAGAGTCCCTGACTTCTTGATGAGAAAATGCAAATAATGATTTTGGTGTTCTGCTACTTTCCCCCAGCTCCTCTGGTTCCCAAAAAACAGTCGTAACAATAAAGTGGAAAATATTGTGACCAAATCAACTGTGCCACAAAATAGGATAGGAATAATCTGGTGTTAACTTAGGTATCTCCAGTAAGAAGAGATGTATCTGGGCCAATTGCTTTAGCCTCCCTTTATAATCAAAGGGGAGAAACAGTCCAATTTAGAACGTGATTAGTGTCATCTACCTGAGGATGGTCTTAAACACCCTGTAGAAGACCTTGCCATTGACCATAAAAAGAGTCTAGAAAATACCTCAACAGGTGTCTCCATTTCAGATATCTGAAGGCAGGTGAATGAATCCAGTCTTCAAAAGAAGTCTTAAAAGCATCATTTCTTAGTTCTGAGAATATTAAGAAACCTGTAGAAAGGATCATGGGTAGAGGCGGTAATCATAATACATATTTTCAGTAGGTAAAAAGTAGGTTAGTTCCCTCAGCACCAGCAAGTAATAAGTGCATTTCAGAGGAATGACTTTACTGAAATTATTCTTTTGGTTATCTTTAATCTGGAGTTCAAAAAGTTCAAAAGCTATAACATGAGGAAACTAACACTGTGATATGCCTGTAGCCCTAGAAATATAAAATGTGAAATTATTAATCTGATGAAAGTCATAACATTTTCTACAAATTTTCCAAGGAGCGCTTAAGGACAGTCAGTGGTGGGATTTTATATCACACATGTATGAAGTCATTCAAGTGCATGTTAGGTCAGTCACATTCCTGGAAATAGATTGGAAATAAGTTGGAAATAAATTCCAACTCTGTTATACAATTTTGGTCCAAAGTCATGCTTCTGAGAACCATCAAAAGCATGAGACTTACACTAGGAGAACCATGATACCGATTTCCTGTTACTGAGAGATGTTAAGAGGATAGCTGTTTGGTATCCATATGGAGTGTGAGAATGTTTATTTTTCAGTCAGATGTTCTGACTAAGGACCTTGCCAAATTGGAATGATAATGAAAGGGAGGGAGTCAAAAACATAGCGACATAAAACCTGACCAGTTAACACTAAGAGACAATAACCAGAAAGAAACCTTGCCACTTGATGAGCTCTCTAGAAACTACAGGCACCTGGGACTTTGCAACTAGTAAGGATGCAAACCCGAGGGTCGTGGTTTAACCCCAGCCAGCAACTAAACACCATACAACCGCTCGCTCACTCCCCCCTCTGATAGGATGGGGGAGAGAATCGGGTGGGCACAAGTAGGAAAACTCATGGGTTGAGGTAAAAACAGTTTAATAATGGAAATAAACCAAAGTAGAACAGTAATAATAACAGTGATAACAACAACAATAACAGAATATACAAAGGAGGAGATGCACAATGCAACTGCTCACCAACTGCTAAACGCGTGTCACGAACTGAGGAGCAAGGCCTCCCCCTCCCCCTCCCCCCCGGCTTTTATACTGAGCATGACATCACATGGTA
>NW_009195823.1:331-26259 GCF_000690835.1 Fulmarus glacialis | reverse complement strand
TCCCCCTCATCCTTACCCACAAGCACTAGCTTGGCTTCCTTTTGTCCTTAAACCTGAGGTCAGAAGTGCCTTTATTCTACAGACAGCTTGATAATAGTGATCACAAAGCAATATGTATGTATGTAACAGCTGCGCTATTTTTTAATGGGAAATCTAATAAAGAAGGCTAAATTTTGTACTAAGCTTTGCTTAGAATACATTTATTTGCTTCTTTATTTAACCTTTTTCTTACCTACAATTATTTTTAAAGACTGGTTCAGCTGGTCACCTTTTTTTACAGCAAGATTATTTAGAAATGTTTTGTGTGGTTTGAGGGCAAAATACTTAATCACAGTTTCTTGTTCTGAAAGTAAACAATGTTCAGGTATTTTTTTTTTTCTTACACTAATACCATTAAGGTGTTGGAATAGAAGGTTTGCACACACCACCATATCTAGTCAAGAACAGAATCATAGAATCATAGACTAAACTGGTAGGAAAGGGCTTCTGGAGACAATCTGGTCCACCCCACTACTAAAATCTTAAAGCTACATTTCGTTGCTCAGGGCCTTAAAATAGGTCACCTAAAAGGTCTGTTGAACTATATATATCCTGGTGCCAATAACAGGGAACACACAAGAATAAGGCAAGCAGATAGTTTTACTTACCATGAATATTCTTCCAAGATCAATGAATCTGTATTTCAGGCACTGTTTGAGACATAGGTGTTCTTCTGACAGATAATACTTTCCACTCTCCACCTAGAGTAATTCTCTTACTCCTACTATCTCCATATTCCTGGTGACCTACAACAGCAATGTAGTAATTGCATAATTTAAGATCAAGCTTAACTGCTATGGAATAAGTGACAGAACATTTGCACTGACACAGAAATTATACTTGCTGCATTTCTTTCTTAAGATAATATCAGTATGGAGTTGTTTCAAAAGATTAGGGTATGTCTAAGTGCCTAATGGAGCTGACCATTATTTAGTAAACTCTAAAGGAAACCAAAATGTGTCTGACTACACAGATGATACAGAAACTCATATACTTTGTGAGCTTAGTTTTTCCAGGCACAGCTCTGCAAACTGATGAACAGAAAGGAGTTGTGTCTAACCATTTTAGAATCCGGGCAGAACACAGGACTGTCTTCATATTCCTATATAGAAATGTTTTCTATTTATATAGCTTCTTCAGACACATGCACTATTTTGTCCTTCCTTAAATATCTCATGCATTCATTGCAAACATAAAATCATTGTGTAACTAAGTTTGCACATCTAGTTTCAATAACATTGTTAAAGAATGGCTGTCTTTTCACAGTGACTGAGGTTTGCTGTTTTTTTTTTTTAAAAAAAAAAAAAAAAACACAATTTTCCTTAAGGTTAGTGTTTGCAGATACTCTTCAAACGGTAAACAGATTATAAAAACTAGAGTATGAAGATATTTTCTTTCATGTGTCAAACTACTTCCCATTTGTTACCAATATTCTTGACAGGTGAAATGTGAGTTATAGAAATCTCTTTTGGAGGTTTAGACTGCAGAAGAGAGTTTAGAAGAGTGTAAAAAATCCTGTAAAATATATGTTTGGCATTAAGAGTTATGCCTTTGAATTACGTCAGTTTTTATGTTACTAAAAATTCTTCTTAGCACTATTAAATTTGGACCAGGTTTAGCAATTTTCACAAGTATTTTCTAGAAGGAGGGTGATATAGCATACCTGAGCATTTTGGATCAAGGACATAATATGATTCCTCTCTGTCACTCAGGTATTAAACATGAATTATAGAAGGTGATTACACTTGTCACCTTGCCTGAATCAATGATATTAAGGTTTTTACAGAGCTATGAAAAACCTGCTGTGTCAGAGATTAGCATGATTTCAAATTATTATCAAGCACATGAGGATAATACTTTGAGTAAAATCATATTTGAAGGAACATGGGAAATATAAAGAAGCTTCCATACTGTCAAAAGGTCTACTTAAATGGCAGCTGTTACAAAAAATGGTGTTTTTATTTTCACTCCTATTTTTTTTTTTTACAAATATATAACTTTATTTTTTGCTAGCATAGGAAAAGGTATTACAGTATATTTTAAGAAAAGTTTTAACTCAAATCAATTATATAGAAAAGCAATATTTTCTGAGGTAGGTGTAAAGCATATGGCTATCCCTCAGTATAGTAACAGGGAAGGTGAAGAAAAATTGCATTTGTTGTCACTTAGTAATTTCCAAGACCAAACTGTTCAATTTGCAAGAAAAGGACTAGGCTGGTTTGTTTGCTTGTTTTTGTCTTATCAGCTTCTACGATTCTGGCATATTCAGGTTGAAAATGAAAATTGTCATCAGGGTGGTAGCAATAACACTTTCTAATTGTCCTGCTTTCTTTTACATAGAAAATGAGTCTGTCTTCTCTTCTATCCTCTGTCCTTCCTGAGTAGTTTATCTATCACAGTATACTAGTTGTGAACTTTATTACTGAGTCTCTGTAATTCCAATTGCATTGTAACTGTGACTGCACATGGAGTTCAATTTCTTCTTGCTTCCCTGATTAGGAGCATTAGGTACTTGAGATCTGCTGTCTTCCCCTAGTCTTTGAGGGGAGTGTGGGCACCTTCTCCATTGCTCCATTACATGCACACTTTCAGTTCATCACTTGGGTCCTTACTTGTCTCCAGATTTTGGATTCCACTTCCCATTGCACCTAGTTTAAAGCCCACTTTATTAAGTTAGCCAACCTATTGGCACAGGTGTCCTTGCCCCTTTTTGGTAAGTGTATATAGCCCACAGTCTTTGAAGAGCAACCCATGGTCATGCTTCAGTCTCCAAGAAGTAGAATAAAGACCAGGATTTCAGAATGGCAGATTTGAACCTGTTCAGGGAGTGATGCTTGGGAGTCTGCCTTGGACAGTAAAGGAGCTAAGGAATACTGGGATATTTTCAGAAACAGCTTTCTTAAAGCTGTCAGTCCACCCACTCAGCCAGAAGAGGAACAAGGATAACATAAAAGCCAGCCTGGTTAGAGTTAGTAAAGGAACTTTAAAAAAAAAAACAAAAACAAACAAAAAACAAACACCAAACCAACCAAAAACCCCAAACCAAAAAAACAAACCAAACAAAAAAAACCCTAAAACCAACTAAAAATCCCACCAAAATAAAACAAAAAAACCCCAAAAACATAAAGAAAAAAATATATGAGAAAGGAATGGAGAGGCTCCAAAAGAAGTATATAGAAATATAGCTTGAGCATACAGAGGTGACATTAGGAGGCCAAAGTCTCAGCTGGAGTTCAAATTGCAAAAGATCTGTAAAATAATAAGAAAGGATTCTGTACCTATGTTAGTAGCAAGCAGACAGACATGCAAGGAATATGTAGGTCCACTTCTGAATGGGACTGGCAAGCTACTCACCAATAGCATAAAAAAGCTGAGATACTTAATGCCCTCTTTGCCTCAGTCTTCTTGCGTAAGGTCAGTCCCAAAGTCTCTTTGCCAAGAGGCAAGAATGAAGCAAACAGCAAAGAATGATCAAGTAAGAGAACATCTGAACAAATTAGACATATACACACCTGTATATGGGGCCTGACAGGATACATGGCAAGGTGCTAAGAGAGTTATCTGACATCCTTGAAAAAACATCTTTGAAAGGGTCATGGAGACCAAGAGGAGTCCTGAATGATTGTGAAAGGGAGAATAATACATCTGTCTATACACAAGGCAAAAAGGAAGATCCAGGAAACTGCAGGCCGGTTAACCTCACCTCAGTCACTGGGAAAATTAAGGAATAGGTCCTCATGGAAGATATTTCCCAGCACCTAAAGGACAAAGCAAACAGCAAAAAGTGGTGGGAAAAGGCAACACAGATTTACCCAAGGTAAATTGTGCTTAACCAATCCTATTGTCTTCTGCGATGAAAATATTTGGTTAGTGGATGAAGGCAGAGCTGTGGATGTTGTGTATCTTGATTTTAGCAAAGCATTTGATACAATCTCCCACAACATTCTTGTTGACAAGCTGGTTAAGATATGGATTGGACAGGCAGATCACAGCATAGGTGGAAAGTGAGCTAAATTGTTGGGCTCAAAGGGTAGTAGTTAATGGTTCAAACTAGCCCCTGTTCATGAGTGGAGTTGCTCAGAGGTTGATACTGCATCTATTAGTATTCAGTATCTTTATAAATGGTAGAGATGATGGGATTGAATGCACCCTCATCAACTTTGCAGATGACACCAAACTGGGAGGAGAGGTAGATAACATCAGAAGAAAGAGTCACCATACAGAGACACCTTGAAAGGATGGAAAACTGGGCCAACAAGAATTCCATGAAGTTCAACAAGGGTAAATATAACATCCTGCCACTGGGGAAGAATAATTCCAAGCATCAGCACAGGTGGGAGTATGAAAAGCAAGGGTGTAGCTCTGCTGGAAAGGCCCTGGGGATCATGGAGGTGAGCAACCTGGACATGAGCCAGCAGTGTGTGCCCTGGCAGTAAAGAAGGCAAAGAAGGACTGTGTCAGCAAGAGTATAGTGAACAGATCAAGGAAGGTGATTACTCAGCTCAGCTTGGCACTTGTTAGGCTACACCAGTTTCAGTCTCCCCAGTCCAACAGATACATTGAAAAATTGGAGAGGATCCCAGGGAGGGCAACCAAGGTGATTAGGATTAGAAAATTTTACATATGACGAAAGATTGAAGGAATTGGGTTTGTTCAAAGCAGAGAAGAGAAGGCTTAAGGGGACTCTAATTACACTCTTACAATACCTAAAAACAATTATAGAGGAGGTGGAGATTCCCTCTTCACAAGGATACATGGTGATAGGGTAAGAGGCAATAGGCACAAGCAAATTCAGGGCAAATCCTGTTTGAATATAAGAAAAAAATTATTTATCGTGAGAACAATTAAACATTGGATTAGGTCACCCAGAGAACTGGTGAAATCTTCCTGCCTGGAAATATCCCAGACTTGGCTTGACAGAACCCTGGCTAACCCAATCCAAGGCTTTGCTGTCAAACAAAGGTTGGACCAGATGATATCCAGATGTCCCTTCCAACCTAGACTTTTCTGTGATTTTGTGATACCTGCAAGAAATATCTCTTACAACTAGAGATGATGAGAAGGTGAAAGAATGTGGCTGATACAGGTGTGACCCTTGGTCATAAGCCCTTCTGAAATTCAGGATATACTTGCTCAGATTTAGTGTCACATTAACAAACTTTTCATGTAATTGCATCTCTGGTTCAAAAGTAGGCAAAGTTGGTTCTTTTATGCTCTTGTAAATCACTATGGTAACTTAAGTAAAGCACCCTTGTGACAGCAAGAGGGATGATAATCTCTCTGGTTTCTGCTTTCAAAAATTAGACATCTAATCTAAACTAGCCATCCAGGATCTCATAGTAATTAGTGCAGAGAGATAGATGTCTCTGGAAAGAAAAATCCTATACAACTGTCACAAGCCAGATGCCTATCATTTAGGCATGGCTAAAATTAAGTGAGATAAATTGCTTTTTAAGTGACATGCCCAAGGAAAAGTAGTTATGTCTTGCATAACAATCAGCTCAGAATTTTTCTGAAAAGGGATGCTCCATGTACAGATTCTTCTTCTCACTCTGAGAAAATAAATGAGTTCAGATGTTTAGGTGGTGCTTTTTTATGAGGTGTATGACACAATGGTCTTAAGACCATTATTGGGCTGTATAGAATCTACTAGTAATGGAACAAGAACCTCATTGAATAGAGATAAAAAGATAGCAAATTTAAAAGTCTTTGACAAGAGAAATGTGCTGGGACCAGAAAAAAGAAACCACAGCTGTTTTGTGCTGAATATTGTGGCTAGGCTGAATTTGTGCTATTCCAGACTTCTACGCCCCTTTAGTACTTTTTTATACCTAGAATACCAGAATTGAGTACTGGTTTATAGTATAATAATTTTGATTAGTTTTAAGGGAATATTCCATTTTTTTAATGATCTGTGACTTCTTTAAAAATAGAATAAACACTTTAGAACAGAATAGTCCTAACCTTGTGAACTACTTGATTTATTCCTTGCCAGCAGCATTGCACCTAAGGTCTTATTTAAAATATGTTGTCCACTGTCACTGCCTTAACTCCTTCAGTGTTTTAATGTTATTTCAAGGGGAGCCAGAACTGTTTGCCTTGGGCTTTCCACATGATTGTGGTCCTCTGCTTTTCAGATCAATTCCTGAGGCAAGAGATATAACCACTGCAAATCTTTAGAAACAATACTTTATTGGCTCCAGACATATCTGCCTTATTTTCAGGAACAAGTATAAAGCAGAGCCCATAGAATCTGTGGCTGCACAGATCAGTTGGGCTCAAAATGCCATTATTGCCTCTCCTGATTTTTGGAATGGGGTTTGGAACACGGACAAAATGACAAAATGAGATCTCTAAGTGTTAGGCAGTTTTGTATATTATTTCTATCTCGGTTACCTAAATGGTAATTCTAAGAAATATTTTAAAAGATGGCTGTTTTGTGGATTCTAAACTCATGAAAACATAGTTCTGTGTTATTTGTTATCCATGTGCAAAACAATGCTTAAAATTACATCCATTCTGTAGTTCTCTTAGATACATAGATATTCTCATTCTTGTTTTTTTAGTCAAATCAGATTAAGCTAAAGAAATGAGAACTATAAAGGTAAGAAAGAAAAAAAACATAAGAAAAAGAATAGTGCATTTAGATTGTTCAGTTTCTTAGCTCACTTAGATTGTACTGTGATCTATCTGTTCTTATATGCACAACATTCTTTTGTAATAACTGAGACCTACAGTTCTATTGTAATTTGAGCTGAGCAAATTAGCTTCTGAGTAAACATTTTCTGAATGAATTTCTTGCTATAACAAATGTTATTAAAAAGTACAAAAAAGAGGTAGAATGTAGTAATAACAGCAAGAACAAAACTTTTCAGTTATTGTGGTGTGGTGGGTTGACTTTGGCTAGCCTCCAGATGCCCATGAAGCCGCTCCATCACTGCCCTTTCTCAACAGGACAGGAGGACAAAATGTGGTGAAAAGCTTGTGGGTCAAGATAAGGACAGAGATCACATACCAGTTACTGATAATCAAATCAGACTCAACTTAGAGAAATTAATTTAATTTATTGCCAATTAATCAAAGTACAATAATGAGAAATAAGAACAAATCTAAAAACACCTTCCCCCCACCCCTCCCTTCTTCCCAGGCTCAACTTCACTTCTGATTTCTCTACTTCCTCCCCTCCGAGTGGTACAAGGGGATGAGGAATGGGGGTTGCAGTCAGTTCATCACACGTTGTCTCTGCTACTCCTTCCTCCTCACACTCTTCCCCTGCTCGGTCCCAACCACGGGATACAGTTCTTCATGAACTTGTCCAATGTGGGTCCTTCCCGCGGGATGCAGTTCTTCACGAACTGCTCCAGCGTGGGTCCTTTCCACGAGATGCAGTCCTTCAGGATCAGACTGCTCCAGCGTGGGTCCACCATGGGGTCAGAGGTCCTGCCAGAAAATCTGCTCCAGCGTGGGCTCTTCTCCACGGGGCACAAGGTTCTGCCAGGAGCCTGGTCCAGTGTAGGCTTTCCACAGGGTCACAGCCTCCTTCGGGCACATCCACCTGTTCCAGCATGGGGTTCTCCATGGGCTGCAGGTGGATATCTGCTCCACTGTGGACCTTTATGGGCTGCAGAGAGACAATCTGTGTCAGCTTCCAGTGTCTTCTCACAGAAGCCACCTCTGCAGCTCCCCCCCTACTAGCAAAACCTTGCCACGTAAACCCAATACATATGGATGCTGCGTAAGGACTGTGAGGAGTCTTTAGACTATAAGAAAGTATAATCAGAGGTCTATAAACTAAAGCTGACATGTCAGATATAAACCTAATTTGTGGACCACTTATTCAGCCAATGTCATATCTGCTTTTTTTGCAGCAATAAAAAAATAAATCAAAGTGGTTTTACAAAGCAGCACATCTCAGTCAAGAATCTCCATTATTAAATAGATAACTTATAAAGAACAAGATATACAGGTTCCACATCTCTTAGAGTCCTGTATTACCTCCTTTTTTGACTATCGCATCATACTCACAGAAAATAGTTCCCACTTACGATGGTCAGTGATCACTAAAAGGACTTGCTTGACAGAGTAAAAGGCTACTCTGTAAGAGGCACGAGTATTCCAGTACATCTGTAGAATAGCTTTTACTTTGTTCCCCAGATTTTCTTACGTGCATTATAGTCAATATATTTCTGAACATTTCATGCTATTTTTTATTATGAAGTCAGAGTACCATTCATTATGACAAATAGAACTGGACAGGCACAAGGTATTCTTCTGGTTTGCATATATTACGGAGTAAGTTCAGAAGCACAGATGTGGACCCTTACCAGCAACAGATCACAGTATTTTTATGAAGAAGTCTAAACCTAATGATCAACCTAAATATGAGAAGAACTTTGTGTTTATTTTCTCTGTTGGTTGCATCTGGTACTTGTAAGGTTTTTATTCTCAAGTGTTAATTTACATCAACAGAATAATTTATAATCATTGTTGTGAGTTATTTGATAATATATATCATTGTATTTAAATTTTGACACAGCCCCACAGTGCTGGGTGAAATGAAATATCTTGCATCTGTGATCCCAATTTATGCAAATCATGATAGGCTGTTAAAATTAGCTGTCTCTAGGCTACTTTATGTGACTACATGAGTTGCTCGTTGCTTCTTTTGTATGTGTGTGTGTTTGCAGAATTGAATGACAATGAGTCTTTGCTTTTCCTGACACACACTGCCAGAAAATAGAGGAATACTGTGTTCTCTCATATTTAACACTGACAAATGCAATTGAATACCTGCACTTTTTAGTTTTCCTGTTCTAGCTGCTAACAACTGAGTGCTAATATGATATAAAATTTTTTAAAAAAAAAAAAAAAAAAAAAAGAGCATATTTATATATTGGCCTGTTTATACTGTCTTTTATATTAAAAATCTACAAATATTTTTACTAATAGTTTCTTAGAGTTGGTAGTATAGCCATAAGAAAAATTACTTTTGCAGTAAATAATGTCCTGTGGTTTAGCAATACATGTATATACCTTTAAACTCCTTATTTTATTACTCATGATTTTATCATCTTAGAGTATTTAGTTTAGGAGTAACTGTATTTTGTTGAGAACAGGAATATGTCATCTTCTTCTCTCTCTTCTGTCATGTCCAGCATTTCCAAATCTGACTATTAATTATCTTCCCCCTCTCCCGCCCCCAGCAGAAATTCTCAAGAGGGTTATTTATAAAAATACTTTGAATACTAACAAAATAATAATTTCAAGATTTTGAGGTTTTGTCAATCTCATCTGAGTGGCAAATGTGATCTGAAATGGGTTATTCTTTTTATTAAACTCCTATACATTTTATGTCCTGCTGCTGCACATTTTAATGGAGTTTTAAAACTCCCTCTTTTATTGATCAAGCCTTCAATGAGTGAGTTTATTATGAAGTTCAGAAACCATCAAACAGGAAATAATTCAAAGGCCTTTCTCACTATGTTTAGATCTAGAAATAATGCTTGTTTGTTGTTTTACTACAACCATCATAGAATGCACCATGGAAGACTGCAAGCTTCTTTTTACAAGTTTGCAAAGGTTTTCACACAATTGCACAATACTGCCTACAGGACAGCTGTATTTATTAGTGTTGATATCACAGTTGCATAGAGAAGAAAATATATTTATATAGAAAAGAAAGAAATACAGAAAATAAAATACATTAAGTGGAATGACTAAGCATTAAGCACCTGGATGGTTACAGGATAGAATGAGATTTTATGAATGAGAAATCATAGCATTCCCACTGACTTATGAGGGCTAGGATGCTACTCAGAGTTTGGGAACAGTAAAGATCCTATATTACATGAAAAGATGGAAATAAACAATGTTGTATTGTCTTCAGGCTTAGAAAGATAAAGAAGACAGTGTACAGTGAGAGAAGTATAAAAAAGCTTTTGCAATTTAGAGAGGGAAAAGGCATTTTAGGTGGAAGAATATATATTCATTTTTGCTGATAATTTATTGGATTTGCTTCTTTGGCATTTTATCAGTTTTTAAATTGTTTTTTGTTGGTTGATACTTTCAATTCCTTCTCCTCTATTACTTAACCTACTATCAGGTATTTATTCTGCATACTACAGCTATGATCTATGCTGATTTCCCTTTGTATTTTTGTGATGCCTTCTGAGACACTTTAAGGTAAAAAGAGCAACGAATATGAGAATGACAAGAATAATGTTAGTATCCATCAAAGGAAATAAACATTCTTTTTTCCTTTCTCATCCTCTTTCCATTTTAAAATTCGGTAGAAACTATTGGGCTTAATATTCTCTCAAACAAAAGCTTTACAATTTAAATTTAAAATAGGTCTTTGATGGGAAGCTAAACAAAACTCTAGACAGTGTATAGGGTATCTGTTGCAAGCTGTTGGCAGCGGGGGGCTGCAGGGCGGCCTCTGTGAGGAACAGCCGGGGCTGTCCCATGCCGGATACAGCCAGTTCCATCTGGCTGCAACAGACACACCGCAGAGCACAGCCGAGCCCAGCAGCCAAGATGGCAGCGCCTCAGGGGAAACACATTTAAGAAAGGGCAAAAAAATCCCCAAAAATGCCAAATGGGGGAGGGACGCTGGGCAAAAAAGAGTGAGAAAAAACATATGCAACACCAAGGTAAAAGAAGTAGAGGAGGAGGTGCTCCAGGTGCCAGCGCAGAGATTCCCCTGCAAGCATGTGGAGAAGACTTCAAGTCAAATCTGGTTTGCACATGACAGTAATTGGCAAGTGATATCCCTGTCTTTACGTCAACTCACGAGCATTTCCATCTCATTTTCTCCCCGTCCTGGTGAGGAGGGGGAGTGAGAGAGCGGCGGGGTGGGGATCTGGCACCCAGCCACGGTCAACCCACCAGACACACATAAGATATGTAGTGTATAATATGTGACATAAAACACATACATAAAATGGAATATAGAATATAGAACATATAACTCATAATACATAATATCATATATATTCCCAGAATTCTGACATTGGTTTTAATTTTAGGAAAACAAATTTCCTTTATGGCAGCTCCATGGAAAAAAGAAAGACAGCTTTGACACAAGGCAGCACATTTTGATAATTAATAAAGGAGAAAGTGATGTACTTAAGACTGTGATTGAAATAATTCATGAAAGACTGAAATTACTTGCAGAGACAACTTTTGTCAGGGTCTTGAGGGCACTGCTAGGACATAGTGTCCCTGTCCAGCCACCCTGAGACCTCCCCCGACCCTGTCCACATCCCAGGACCCCACGTCAGCCCCTGTCCCAGTGATGCCGCTGCAGGGCCTGTCTCCAGCTCCCCACAGCCCTGCCCTGCCCGGCCATGGGACCTCCTGAGCCGGGCCCACCCATGTTGCTATCCCCAGGGAGGTGCCCGATGCCCAGGGCTGAGGCTGCCCTGGTGCCCCCTGGCTGCCCTGCTCCTGGCTGGGGTGGTGGGACAGGCCCTGGCTGCCAGGCCCTGCCCTGATAGACCCCTGGGGAGCCTGCACTGCTCCTGGTCCCTGACCCCAGGGACCCACCAGCCCCTGCTTCATCCTGACAGTTTCCATGGGTGAGGAGAAAGTCCTGTAACAGGTAGGAAGTTGGTGATATTGAAATAATTTTTGCATTTAGAAACAGGTAAATTATATCCCATTATGGTAAAAAAAAGTAGTGAAGGAAATAAATAGGAAAGTGTGTATCTGATAGTTGTGATTGTTAGCTACAAACAGAAGTATTTAAGGACATAAGGCCAGGTAATGCGTTACTTGTATTTAGGTAGGGATTAAAGTAGGGTCTGTGAAACTACATATCAGCAAATCTAGCCCCAGCTGTGGGAAAATGGTTAAATTTTGGTGTATATAGTATTTTAAAGAGACTCAACCTAAACCAAGGGAGAACTTGCACCTACTGGTGGGAGCTCTTTGAGCGCTTTACTTAACTCATGCAAAAAAGTACCATAGGTAACTGTACTGGGTCTGGCCGGGGTGGAGTTAACTTTCTTCATAGCAGAACAAATGGTGCTGTGTTCTGGATTTGTGACCAAAACAGTGTTGATAACACAGCAGTGGTTTAGCTTATGAACTACATACAGGATGTAGTTTTTTAAGGGATGAATATGAATACATTTTGCCTTCTTTTCTTTCTTGTCCTGGTTTCGGCTGGGATAGGGTTAAATTTCTTGCTAGTGCTGTGTTTTGGATTTAGTATGAGGAGAATGTTGATAACACACTGATGTTTTCAGTTGTTGCTAAGTGCCCTCCTAGTCCAAGGACAGCTCCCATGCCTACTGACTGAGCTAGGTACACAAGATGGGAGGGAACATAACCAGGACAGCCAGCCCAGCTGGCTAATGGGGGATTCCATACCATGTGACGTCATGCTCAGTATATGAATGGTAGGCGTGATCCAGGAAGTACCGATCGCTACCTGGTTATCGGTCAGCGCGGGTGGTGAGCAATTGCATTGTGCATCACTTATTTTGTATATTTTATGATTATCATTATTGTTTTCCCTTTTCTGTTTTATTAAACTGTCTTTATCTCAACTCACGAGTTTTTCTCACTCTCACCCTTCCGATTCTCTCCCCGTCCCACTGCGGGGGTGGGGAGTGAGTGAGCGGCTGCGTGGTATTTGGCTGCCTGCCAGGTTAAACCACGACAGTGCTGGAAGCAAATCACTATTTCTTTACATGCCTTTGTAATGCAGAATCTATAATGGAAGGGTGGTGGGGCCAACCATGCTCACTGGCTCAAAGATGTTTGACATCTAGGAGCTGAATTTCTGCTTACTTGACGTGAAACAGGTCTCTTTTATCCTACATTATTAACTTAGCCCTGACTACTGACTGCTGTTCATCCTTGTAGTGCAGCTACTCTGACCTTAATCAGGCCAATTTGACCATCACTGAAAGGATGATTACCTAGGAAAAGTAGGTAGACTGCAAAGTTAAAACACGTGTGAATATGTATATACTGTACATGAATAATATTTTCTGTGCTGTTGCAGATGCTAAAGCGATAAAAAAAACCATAAAATTTTTAAACCTGGACGAACAAGAAAGAACACTTGGTATTGATTTATTCACAGAGATTATGTTCAGATGTGGATTTCTTATCCTTCTAAGTACAGCCTGAACAATTGTCCAGGTTATTTTTGGCTCTGTCCACTCTGAAAACTGGGAGCACTACTGACCCCATTTCTCTGGATTCAGTTTGCACACATTCTCACTTCATAGCAAGATCTGGATGCCTACCACATGCCTTACTTTTTACACAAATCTTCACAGAAAAAGAACGATGTGTACAAGTGGGAAAGAGATTGTAGTAAACAGAAATTAAGAATCAAAAACATGACACCACCTGGATATAAAGTACAGTTCAGGTTAATTCTGACTGATCAAGCATTCAGTTCCCCCGCTCACTGAAAGTAGTTTCATCAGTGCCATACTGGCAGAGAGTTTGTCTGAACACATCTTCCTATGTTCATAACAGATAAAGATAGATATACCACAAAAAATTATTCAAGCAGTGCAAGAATATATTCAGATACAAATGAAAAGTATTGCTATATAAGCCTCTTCCAAAATATCCAGTTTAATAACTTATTAACACCTACTGAAACAGTTTTTAGTTTAGGTTGGGGTCTATGTGAGAAAAAAAGGAGAGGAAGGGTGGTAATGGGGTTCTTAAAATTTATAAGCTTATATAAATGATTGTGAACGGTTTCACTTAATTTATATGTACTTGTTGGTAGATACTATTTCTCATCAATATCTTAACACCTTTCAAAAATATTTTTTGCTGACTGGGCCTGAGAGCAGTTTAAAGAAATTGCTTGGGAGTCAGTAAATAAGTTTTTATTTCCATGCAGTAATGTGGCTATTTGTTGGGTTTATCTAACCAGTGCTAGGATACATATTTCAAAAGAATCTCCAATGACTTCTGCTGACAAAACCCTAATACAGAACCTGAATAGATTTAATGTGATGATGTATACTTTTACCCATCAAAAAGCCAGATAGCCCTTCCAACAAAAACATTTGAAATGTGATTCAATTTATTTCATGACAGGTAAGTTACTGTTTATTTATATCTCATAGAGGCTGGCAGATAAATTGACTCTCATAGTTGGGTCTGATTCAAAGAAAAGAGGAAAAGGAAAATTCATACTTTTTCATCTCACAGTGTTAAAGGAAAGAAGAAAGATATAATTAATTGTGTCAGTTGCTGGTCTTTTAAAAAAGTAAGATATTTTCACTTTTTAGAATGACAACCTCTGATACAAATGCTAACATATTTTTGGTTTATGAGGTGTTTGGGAAATGTGTTTTATTTCCTGGTCCTGTTAGTCCTTGAGAGCTGGATGCTGAAATAAGGAAATCCCCACTCATAAGAAAACAGTCCGTCTACATACTGTTCTCCAGCAACCTTTTCCCTTTCCCCAAAATTCACCCAAGAAACTCTTAGGAAGACATGAATAAATGTCCTTATATGTTTTTGACCACTATACTTTTGTCAAATTAGTATATTAGTTCACAAGGTAACAAATTTTGAAGACTAAGTGAACATCTTGGCTCATATTGAACAATAGCTCAGCAAAAATTTGTTGACCACTTTGTTTCTACAACAAAGGAAAAAATAGTGCTCACTGGCCCCTAAATTTCAAAATTCCATCTCTGTGGTCAGTATACTTGGCTGCACTGCCATACAGATAGTGCATTATGGTACAAACAAGATTGGAAAACATTAAATGACTTTGGGGTTTTTTTTTGTTTTTTTTTTTTTCCTCAGAACCCCCATTTTGATACTTTACAGATGAATATTATCAAATATTATAAGATCTTTGAATGAGATTCAGTGAATGAGATTTTATTCACTGCCTTACCAGTTAAGTATTGGTTCTTGGGTGGGGGGATTCTCAGGGAAATGGTGTTCCTAATATTCATGAACATTTTTCTTTCTTTGTGTCTGCCTTTTTTAACTTCCTTGGTAACAGACTTGATGCTCTAATGATAGATGATAAAGAGGTTGAAGAACAATAAGGGAAATTATTTTACATCTCTGAACTCTGTTCCTGAAGAATACACACATATAGTGTATTACAGTGGCCCAGGGTTTTGAAACTTGGATGTTTCCGGAGCATTTCCCTTGTATTAACAGCATATAAGGCTCATATTTAACATTAAGAACAGGGGAAATAACTTTAGAGGAAAATACACTGCATATTTTTTATTTAAAATATTCATTATGGAAACTCTAAAATAGGTTATAAGTTGCATTCTATAGCAGTGAACAACAATTAGTATGTTTTGTGCATTCTCTTCGGGCTCATTCCTTTTTTATTTCTCATTGTAGCTCACAGAGAAGTAACTCAGAGACAACACATACTAAGGTGGCATAACCACCAGATAAATTAGGTACCTGGAAAAGGGATCATGCCTAACTATCCTTTAGCAAAAAGTTGTGCCTCAGAGGAATGTCCAAGCCTTTAGAAAGCTTTTCTGTTAGCTTCAATGAGAATAAGTCTGAAGGAAAAGGCCTGCTCTCATCAGGTGCTTGGCACCTTGCAGGATGAAGCTTTACTGAATATTTCATCAATGATAAGAGCTCTCTTTCATATGGTATGTAATTTATTACCTGTTTCTAACAGTCCCTCAATCCATCTATCTGACCATACTATTTCCACAGTTATTGCTGTGGACTGTGATTACTTATTCGTATGGTTATCAGATGTCTTACCATAAATCACTGCATGCCATTAAAGTGTCCTTTTCTGAGTTTCTTTGTGGTATCAGACATTATAATACATTATTTTCAGTCAATCAATAAACACATCTAATGTTTTGTTTAAAACATAGAAAAAATATTTTAACTCCTACATTTTTACTTCATCATTAAAAAGTTACATATATAAATAGATATTCTTAATTGTGTCATTATACAAGGAACAGGGAAGTTGACATGATAAAATAAAGACAAGGGCTGTTGATGCCATAAAAGATTACATATAAGTGGCGTTTATTTCTATTTTCAGGCCAATTACAGAATCCAGGGCTCAATATGATCAGTTCAAAGTGTGCTGCTGGAAATAGCAAAAAACACCCCACACTCTGTCAGAAATATTGATTGTTAGAGCCTACTGAATCCTGCCTCAAGCTTTGTCTGCTTGAAAGCCTTGCTCAGTTTGTTAAGCTCTCCTAGAAAGCCACTGTTCCTTAAAGAAAACTGACCTTCGAGCTACATTACACCTTTAAAATTTTGTGCAGAACTCTTATTGACTTGCAAGGGAGTTCAGCGTGCAGTTGAATGTAACTCACAAACGTGTCAGGAGACAGTTAGCTGGGGCTTCGTAGTGAAGCTTCCGTAAATCAAATAACTACTGTGGGATTTATATAGAAAAACAGAGCTGGATGACAGCTGATCTGAGAGTATTTCTTAGGTCTGGCACTCTACCACTATCTTTCAGAGTGTCCTGTTTCTTGTGCAAAGGTACTCAGTCTACACAGATATAAAAACCTGTAACATAATTTAGATATGGCCTTAGTCCACCTAGGATGTAGAACTATTTTGGGAAAAAGAAAAAAAAGAGAAAAGAAAAAAAAAAAAAGAAAGAAAGAAGAACCTACGTCATTGATCATTTAAAGTTGAAAGTTGAAAGGTCTAACGCTCCAAAATTTTACCCAAATTACACTTCCAAGTAATGTTTTATGACAGCTATGTAACATCTCTTTCCTATTTTTCTTAATCTGATGCATTGTCAAATGAAGACCATGGGCATTTCTTGTTGACGTACGTTTATAATTACAGTACCAAGAGCATACCAATAGTATCAAGACTGCCTTCATTCCATCATCTAGTACAGATGATCTTCAGTCATAACAGCTTGACAGTCTTAGCATTTTTCCTCTTGAAATTGGTTGTGTAAATTGATTTCTGTCTAGTGCACAAAACAAATGAAAGGATATTTACAAAAAAAACCCCAAACAATTCTGATGAGGTCGTTTTTTATTAACAATGCTCACATTTATTTCCTTTTCTTGAAAATGTATGTTTAAGTTTGTTGTGAGTTAATCTCAGTAGGTAGCTAAGCACCACACAGCCACTCACTTGCTTCTCTTTTGACCTCCAGTGGGACGGTGGAAGATAAAAGGAATAATAAAAGCAAAAAACCTCATGGATCAAGATAAAAATAGTTTAATAACTGAGGGAGAAGCAGAAGAAGAAAGAAAGAAACAAAGCAAAACAAATCAAAACAAAACAAGTGATGCAAAAGCAATCACTCACCACCTCCTATAGGTAGACCAATGCCTAGGCGATGCCTGAGCAAAAGACAGCTAACCTACTCAAACCCTACTCCTCTCTATTTTATTGCTGAGCATGACATCATATGGCATGGAATATCTTTTTGATTAGTTTGGGTCATTTGCCTGTTTGTGTCCCCTACCAAACTCTTGTGCACCCCCAATCTATTCACTGGCGGGGACAGAGTGAGAAACAGAGAAGGCCTTGATGCTGTGCAAGCATTACCCAGCCATAGCTAAAACATTAGTGTGTTATCAGCATTGTTTTCGTCACAAATCTAAAACACAGCGCCGTATGAGATGCTACAAAGAAAATTAACTCTATCTCAGCTGGAACCAGTACAAAGTTAAATGTACAAAAAAGCTTTCAGATGTAGAGGTTGTAGTAGCCTATTTATTGTTTAAGAGCTCAAAACCTACCACTAGTCTTAATTTTTTTTTTTTTTTTTTTGCTAGTATTTTTCAGCTTGCATTTGTTTTAGGTAGGCCTGTTTGTACTGCTTTTTAAAGTTATTCAACAATTGGCAACTATGGAAAAATAAAATTAAGACTATTCAGTCATTCCAAGACAGTGGTAATCAATAAAGTATTTTTCTGTGTGATGAATCTGGCTGCTTTCCTCTTAAGCAGTTTTAGTGCTTCCATGGTTCAGAGCAAGCGTACCACATTGCAAGGGGGCAATGGTCCCTTTTGTATCAGCTAGATACTGGCAAGTCTTGAAAACTGCAATTTTTACTTGATAATAGGAACTCTAGTTTTTGTAACTGACCTGCCAAAGATTTTATTTTCATCAAACACTGTCAAATTTCTCACAAATCAGACTATGTCTATACCGTCTATCAGAGTCAGAGAGCACTATGAGTTCCTTCATGTTACCAGTCACTAATGTGAGCAGTGACAATTATATTTTCTCAGGCCAAAATTGTACTCAGACCACTGTAACAAATTCTAAAAAAGCTGATATGCTGTAAAATCTGTTTCGAGGTGCTGAAAGTTACAGGATGACCTCAAAGTTTACTTCTTGTATGTTCTTAATTACGGGTCTCCAGGTAGAAAAAGGGGTAAGTCAGAACTCAGAGAGATTTGGGAAAGGGAAGATTTGAAAGTTAGATAAGAAGGAAGTTGGACAAGAATGGAATTATGATGTAGGGCAATGGAAGGGTGGGAAGGGAAAGGAGGGAGGATAGGATGGTGTTGTGAATGAGTGGTTTAGAGGTGGCTCAAAGAATCACTGTTGACGATATTAGCAGAAAGTGATTTTAATAAAAATTTGTAAAACCATGACTTAACAGAGTTCGATGGCAAGGTTCACTCTATCACTTACTACACGGATGAAGCATACAAAGGAAAAGAGCATGGGAAGCTGAAAAGTCCTTGACTAGTGTAAACACTACTTAGCAACAATTAAAACATCAGTGTGTTATCAACATTATTCTCATATTAAATCCAAAACACAGCACTATACCAGCTATTAGCAAGAAAATTACCTCCATCCCAGCCGAAGCCAGGGTATCGTGTTAGAACTGAGTTGGGATGATTTATACAGAGGCCGAGAATGAAAAGGTTAAGGGAGACCCTCCCGTTGAGTCACGAGGCTCAGAGTAGACCCGGCTAGATATACCCCTACTCCCAGACTTGGCCTATGTCTAAGGATTATGTGTTTAGCAGCAGTCTAAGGTTCATTTACAATCTTAAGATAGATCATAAGATTTTAACAGACTATATTTTCTAACAGGTACTTCCACCAATTCACACATGCACACACACGGGTGCAAAGATGGATAAATATACAAAGATATACCTGTTAAAAATCCCCCTCAAGTTCAATGAAATGTAAAATGTCTTGGCATCTCTCAACGGGCGAAGGGTTGATCCTCAAGGAGAACTGCAGCCCTGGTCCCGTGCCAGCTGGTGACAGTCCTTTTTTTCTAACAGGTACTTCCACCAATTCACACATGCACACACACGGGTGCAAAGATGGATAAATATACAAAGATATACCTGTTAAAAATCCCCCTCAAGTTCAATGAAATGTAAAATGTCTTGGCATCTCTCAACGGGCGAAGGGTTGATCCTCAAGGAGAACTGCAGCCCTGGTCCCGTGCCAGCTGGTGACAGTCCTTTGAATATTGCGAACTTGAGAGTTTGCAAACTCTGAGGAGCATTCGTCTCAGAGGGAGATTCTGGGCGCAACCCACTGCAGTCCAGGAGAGCTCAAAGGGTCTCACGTAGGACCACCATTTGTAGGTGCACAAGATGATTGACTTTAGTCATCTGTAAATTTCCATCCTGGCCACAGTCCAAGGCGGTAGTGACTAAAATTCTGAAGGTTTCAGTGTTGTTACAACTCAGATACAACTCAGATAAGATGGTGCCTGGGACAGGCAGAGGGTGTACTGTCCCAGCCTTAGCCATGCTGAGTTTCTGAGTCATGGTCAAGGAGCACTCAACCGTCAGACTCAGTGCACCAAGGCCAAGGTTTCATGGGAATTTCTGAGATCAACGAGCGGCCCAGGAGAAGCCGGGGGGGGGGATGCACCACCACAGATGGTTAGAAAGATCCATCAGAGCAAAAGTGGTTAATCAATGGCAAGCAGAGAAAAGGTATAATCTTCCTAATAAGCACTTTTACCCAATATATATAGTAGAAGCCAAGATTCCAAAGCCATATAACAGAAAGCTGCATAGCAAACACAGGCTTAGCCTTGCTGAATCATTATGTCGGTGTCATTACGATGATACTTCTGCTTTTCTACTTTCTTGCTGTTGTTTAAATCTTGGAAAGCACACATGCAAAATTTCAGTAAAAGACTTTTTTTCCCCTCAAGCCCTAAACTTTTAGAATATGTAGGATAAAATTACATTTTTTTTTTTTTTTTTTTTTTTTTTTTTACCAAAGTCTGTTCTAAGGATCATGAGTGGCATATATGACTGGAATAGAACATCGAGTCCAGTTTTCTGAAAATGAAGACAAGAGGTTTTTTCCTCTTTACACACATTGAGAAAGCTTCAACATGAAAGTGGTTTTGGAGATGTTTTTTGATTGCTCATTTTAGAGGACTACTTGAGAACAGCTTAAGAAAGTTCTTATCACTGGTACAGTGGTAGAGGGGCCTGAACAAGCTCTTTCAGTCAGTCTTTGTTACACAGGATCTCCATTTCCCTAGCTATCATCTTAGTCCTAGTCTTGACTCTTACAAGGTGGAATTACTTCTTTTGAGCATGGTTGACATATTCCAGACATTATCTCACCAAGGTTGTGTAAATGGCACAGACACTACCCAAATTCCTTACCTTGCATATCTTGAAATATCTTGTTTAATGCAGTGTTCATTCTGCATCATGTCTTTTTCTGTGTAGAGGAAATATTGGTATCACTTCTTAAGCAGAAAGATAGTTCTAAACTAAAAAGGTGAGCTGGTAAGAAGATGTGGCTTTTGCAGTACCTTTTGCCAAAATATTTCAGTCCTAGTAAATCGGCATTTCCTGACAGAAAAATATTATACCACTGTGTATTTGCTTCTGCTCGTCAGCCTCTATGTGATAAAAGAACAAGTTGTTTAGCCCAAAGTTTTCACAAGAACTGTTTACATTCCTCCTCTTTGATTTCTCAGCTGGAGAACTTGTATAGTGATTAAGATTGCTAGTGCATTCACAAATCCAGGTAAATTCAGTGCAAACTGTGCTTTAACATAGAAAATCCTGTAATATGCTACTATACTTGGAGAAATCTGGCCAAAAAAGGACTAGATATCCAACAAACTAAACACCCAATTAATATCTTTTTGGCTTTAATATATTAATTAAGGTTTACCTCTTCTGTAAAATGGGATAATACTCCACTTGATTTGCAGTTTACGAAAATAAAGGAAGCACTTGAACTATAGGGATGAATGTTCCAAGAGAAGCAGAATAAAGTGACTAATTCTGTGTATGAACTAGCTTCTCTCACTTAGGCACCAAATTTCCCCGAAGTTTAGAAGCCAAGTGAAATAGTTCTCCTCAATTAAGTGTTCATGTTCCTTACACCATCAGTAGAAGGAACCTGACTGCACAGAATATTCAAGAGAGGCACAGACTGATACCATTTTTTGATTTTCTGCTTCGTTTTTCAGTTTTTTGGTTGGTTTTTTGCAATATATTATAGACTTTTTTATGGTATGTAGTATTACAGCATACAAAAATCATATATTAAATCAATGGGACTCTGTCTTCTATTTTATTACTCAATTCTATTATAGAGGCACAGCTGGGGTTTGAATGACTGAAATTGTTAAGGATTTTAATTTAATGCATTGCTCTGTACAATAATTTAATTTGCCAAACCTGACTTACTTATTTTTTAATTTAGTCTTTCTGTAAAGAACATCATCCTAACTGAATGTTAAAACCAAGTTATATTGTGTTATCATTCATAAATCATATTTTCTTTTCATGCCTAATTAGATAGAAAGTATAACCAGAATATTGTGAAAAGCTTATTGCTTGCTACTTATATATTTTCTCCCTTTCAGTTGTTATTAATGAAAATATTTTTATTATTATTACTTTTTCAAGTTAGTGACTTAATATACCTTTTGGAACATGTACTGAGTATTATGTAATTATTTCCTTTCTTGTATCTGTTTGTATAACTGGATCAAACTGTTTCAGCTTGTAGATTGGCTTCTCTCTTAGCTCTTTAACTATTCTTGTTTCTTTTTTCTTTCATTTTTACCATTATTTTTTCTCCTTTTCTCAAATTTAGTACCAGTGTTGTTATGTTGCTTGACATTTGTATAACTAACTTGTAGGCTCATCAAAAATATGAGCTTTCAAGGGCCTGTGGAGATGCTGCCCAGCCCTTGGATTATAACCCCTTCTCTCATCCATGTAACCATGACTCATATTGCCAAGGGAGACTCAGAGAGTATCAGCAGTGAGCATAGATCTCAGAGGGCTAATGTGAAAGGCAGGGGAGTCCAGGTGACGGTCTCTTTGGGCCCAACGGTCAGATGGAAAGGCTTGGGCAAGACTGGATGCATCCTGTGAGCAAGTACCTGGCTACCCAGCCACTGCTGCTGGAAGGACTGTGGCTTAACAATCACCAGACCATCATTGAGTAGTGAGAACAGCTAAAGAGAGAAAGGATCTAGCTGGGCAAAAGTCCAGTTAATGAGTCAGTAACTTAATTAGGAGAGTTTTATAATAGGTTTGTGAAAAGATGGTGACTAAATACTGAAGAGAAGTTAATGTACCAGATGCAGTGTGGAAGTACCCAGGAAATGGTATGATGGAGGTCGGTGTCACATTTCTAAGAAAACAGTGTGAATGGGTACCCATCCTTCAAGCCTGTATGCAAATGTACACAGTATCGAAAAAGAACTGGAGGAATTAGAGGTCTGTGTGTGTTCAGAGCTTTCATCCCATTGGGATCACAGAGAAACGGTAGGGTAGGCTTCTAACAAGTGTGTTGAAATTGATGTATTCAAGCTTTTTAGAAAGTACAGGCAGAGAAGATGAGGAGTTGTTACACTCCATGCAAAGGTATAGCTTCAATGCATTTTCCCTTTCCAAAGGGTGTTAAAGCAATTGAGAACTTAGACATTAGAATCAGAGGAGAGACCAACAAGAATGATACTGCTCTAGGTGTCTGCTAGAGACCTAGCCAGAAAACAAAGTGGAAGTCTCCTTAAAGAAACCGAAAGCACTATGGTCAGTGGTGGTGCTCTACTGTTCTTGCTACTCACAAATAAATATAAGAACCGATTGGGATGGGAAGGTCAAGGGCAAACTTACTGCAGTGAGCATGAGATTTTGAAGTTTAAAATCCTGAGAGAAATGAATAAAATGAATAGTAGAATTACAGTCGGGGACTTCCGGAGGGCAGATTTCACTATATTGAAGGATTTGCTTGTCAGGATCCCATGGAAAACTTCCTTGAAGGGCAAAGGAGCCCAGGAGAGTTGGCTGATCTTCAAGGACAACTGTTTCAAAGCACAAAGATGGTCCATTCCAATGTGCAAAAAGTTGAGTAGGTGTCAAAAAGGCCAGCATGCGTGCACAGGGAACTCTTGACTGAGCTCAAACACAAAAAGGAAGTACACAGAAGGCAGACGTGGGGATAAGCTGCCTAGGAGGAATATAGTGACATTGCCTGAGCTTGCAGGGATGGAGTTAGGAAAGCCAAACTTCAACTGGAGCTGAAAGTATTGAGGGGTGCAAAGGGGTTTCTGTAAATACATTGACAGGAAAAAGAAGGGCAGGGAAAACGTGGGCCTGTTGCTCAGTGGGGCAGGGGACCTAGTGACAAAGGACAAAGAAAAAGCTAATGTACTCAGTATCTTTCCTCAATATTTACTGGTAAGGTTTGCTCTCTGGTCACAGAGCCTAAATACAGAATTTGTGGAGTGAAGCTTTGCCTGCAGTAGAGGAAGACTGAGTTAGTGGTCATTTAAACAAATTTACATACAGAAGTCCATGGTACGGGGGTGTCTGCATGGCCCACCCATGGCAAATTACCTGGATAACAATCCTTGATAAGAATGTGAGTGTAAATAGTATGTCTGCAGACTGAATACACAAAAATGTCTGGAGGGTGGTTGTCCAAAACCAATCATGTTAAAGAGGAAAATGACCGTTGGCTGGATTCGACAGTAACAGCCTGGAGAAAAGGAGGCTAAAGCAGGGAATCAAAGACTCATAAAATGACATGAAATAAAATCAGCACATTTTACAGGACATTTAAACACAGAAATCTAAATTTTCTTTGCCCCATAAATTTTTACTGTAGTATCAATTTCTTGATGAATGAAAAAATTAGATTCTGATCAAACCACTTAGGACAGTTTTTTAAATATTTCTTTCTTAAACATGTATTAACATTTCACTATATATCCTTTCATCAGAAGTTCTGTCAGATCTAGTAATCCAAACAAATTTTTTGCTCAATCTGTTAAGTATTCAGACTAATGCAATGCATTTTACATATTTTTAAGACATTTACAGTGAGAGGCATCATGGACATGGTGTCACATGTCCTCTGAGTAAAAACTATTGTTACCAGATAACAGCTGGATCCCTTCAATGAAGGGATGAGGAACTCTATTTTGATGCTCTTCACATCTTACAACACCAAGAAGGATGCCATTTGGCATTGGTGGTTTAATGATGGAGACACCTGTTCACTTTCAGCTACTGTAGATAAATAAAACCCCATAACTCATTCCTCATAGACAATAACAGCTGTCAGATGGTAATGACTCTCAGTCACAACTAACATTGAATTAATTTAAACCAGAAGCCTAGTAGTAAAATCATGTACTCCACTGTCAATTAAGGAGCTCTTTAAACTAGACTAAGGTCATACAAGACGACAGTGGCAGATTCAAGCACAGAGGATTCTCTAACAATTAGACTGTGTTGATTAGCCTTGAAGAAAGGACTAGAACATCAGCATTTAGTTTGATTTTAAACAGGAAAAAAAAAATCAAAATTTTACATCTCAGTGTCCTTAATTTGATGAAGTTAGGAACAATATATTCATGTTTTCTTAAGGAATGTTATAAATTACTTTTTTAGGAAACAAAACAATATATGCAAATGTTTTGTTGGCATAATGGTATGGGCTATAGATACTCATCTGAGAGAAAACAAAAAAAACCAGAAATCAGGATAGATATAACCTCCCATCATTCTGTATAAGATCTTCTATCTTGAGAAATGAATAAAAGTGCTTTACAGGAGTGAATTATAGGATATTATAGAATCATAGAATCATAGAATCATTAAGGTTGGAAAAGACCTCTAAGATCATCAAGTCCAACCGTCAACCCAATACCACCATGCCCACTAAACCATGTCCCTAAGCACCTCATCTACACGTCTTTTAAATACTTTCAGGGATGGTGACTCTACCACTGCCCTGGGCAGCCTGTTCCAAGGCCTGACCACTCTTTCAGTGAAGAAATTTTTCCTAATGTCCAGTCTAAACCTCCCTTGACGCAACCGGAGGCCATTTCCTCTTGTCCTATCGCTAGTTACTTGGGAGAAGAGACCAACATCCACCTCGCTACAACCTCCTTTCAGGTAGTTGTAGAGAGCAATGAGGTCTCCCCTCAGCCTCCTCTTCTCCAGGCTAAACAGCTCCAGTTCCCTCAGCCGCTCCTCATAAGACTTGTTCTCTAGACCCTTCACCAGCTTCGTTGCCCTTCTCTGGACACGCTCCAGCACCTCAGTGCCCTTCCTGTAGTGAGGGTGTAAGGAACTGAAACATTTTTCAGAGAGTCCTGGCATTTGTCTCAAGGATTGCTTATCTAAGAAGAGCCACTGCAAAGTGGGAGAAACGGAACTATAAAACATTTGTCTGCTTACCTAAGAACTATAAAACATCTGCCTCAAAGATAAGAGCAGCTACAAGGCCACTGAGGCCTCTGGTTTGCAGGGGATGCGCTCTGAGCAGGACTCCGTGTTGTCTAGGAATGTGGCAATGTACCGTTGCCATGGAAACTGCAGCCCTCGAACAGGAATAAAAGGGACTGACAAGACGACCCCCGGTGCGATTGACCACCGCCGACCTCAGAGAGATAGCCCACCGCGGAC
>NW_009195823.1:0-266 GCF_000690835.1 Fulmarus glacialis | reverse complement strand
GATTATTCTTGCAACTCTATCCCGAATGCTTGCTTGATTTCTATCTTTATTCTAATCTATCCTATCGCTACTAACTTCTACTTTCGATAATAGAAGTTGTTTAGGACATACAGTACCGCTACTAACTTTTACTTTTGATAATAAAAGTTGTTTAAGACATATGGCATTTGACCTCATTTGTGTCTTAATCTCGCTCTTGGGATCACATCGAAACCTCCCCCGATACTGGATCAGGACAGAGGGGCCCAAAACTGAACACAGTATTC
>NW_009195822.1:111935-126893 GCF_000690835.1 Fulmarus glacialis | reverse complement strand
CTGATTCTCTCCCCCGTCCCACTGGGGGCAGGGAGAGTGAGCAAATGGCTGTGTGGTGTTCAGCTGCCTGCCTGGGGTTAAACCACAACAGCAGTTAATTTCTATTCCCCGTACAAAGTGCCAGCTTAGTTCATCTCACATATGTCGATGAGAGATCAGCCTGAATCAAGTTTGTTTTAACTGTTAAATCACATTTTTCAATTGTTTAAATAGTTCAGACAGAATTTGCACAGTAACATTTTAGCTTTTTATAGCTGTCAAGAAGTAATACAAATAATTACCACCTTCCCTGGTGGGTTTTATCTGATTAAAGTGACATGTCTGCTTATGCAAGATATTTGAATAGAGACATTCAATAAAGTCAGTAACATTTAATTTCCTCTCCTCCTCTTTTTTCTTTTTTTAAGCTACATTTCATATTTATTTTAAAGTCTTGTTTTGAGGTTTGGGATATTTTTCTTAAAAGACTTTACATAATGAAACAATTTAGCAGAATATTTTACGTGCTTGTAATGAAATGTTTCCTCACAGTATAGCAAGGTACTAATGTACCTTGTTCATGCTAAGGAGTAAGGCACCTGTCTGCACTAACTGCTGTGGAAATACCACTGCATTAAGGGGTGAACCAAGGTGGAAACCAGAATTTTCTCTGGATTGCAACTGGGAACTGCTGAAGGAAGCGGGAATTAATCTGGAAACTGCCTGTGGTGTCAAGGGCTTGGTGAACTTGCGTAGAAGCAGCCTTTTGCAGCATGTTTTGCTGGTACAAGATTCCCTAGGGTTACATATTCTTGAATACAGCTTTCCACTGTTTCATCCATTACCTGGCTTCATATACAGAGATATTTCTTGCAAAAGGCTCAATGCCTGTGTCAGTTTTCAAGGTTGGACTCATTGGCACATAGATGGTAAAAACGAGGTGTTTAAATTCCAGTCATAGTTTTGACTCTTAACTCAGAGTTAGAGTTAAATAGATAATGAATTTTCAGGTTCTGTGGTGTAGGATTTGCACCACACTCCTGCAAGAAACAAGTAATTCAAGCATGTCTCTTAATTAGTCTCTCGGGCTTGTGTTCTTTAGAAGGTCAAATCAGGTTGCCACGGTGGTATTTTTGACTACAAAATATCTTTCAGGTTATGAACACCAGGAAGTGAAAATGAGCCTTTTAGAGCCCCAAGCAATACGCAACAGCTATGAGACCCATACTTTCTGTTAGTCCTAGCTGGTGTTTATATGCATGGTTTAGCAAGCACTGGCTAATATATCTTGTCTTAGATAAGAAGGCAGATGGCAGACTTGATGCTTGCCCCAGGGAGCCTTGTGTCTCAAATTCCCTTACAGAAGAAGCTTTGGCAAGATGAGAAACACATGAGAAAGCCTGTCTGTAGGGCTGGAGGAGCTGAGGCCACCCCTCTCCGTGCAAAGGGGAGATGCCTGCAGGGCCGGTGCTGGTGGTGCTGGGGGTCCCTGGAGTTCCCTCTCCCACGGCACGGGGCTGGGGGCCAGTGCCATTTCACACGTCCCTGCCACTTCAAGCTGATGTAAAATACTGCATAGCTCTCATCTTTTCTATCCTGCTATTAAAATACCCACTAGATCCCCAGATTGTGCTTTTGTGCTTAATTTCCTCTTTTTTATGGTTTCGGTTTAGATGTGACATTTCCCTCAGTTTTGTGAGACTGTCGAACGTATTTTGCTCCATTTTAAAGCTGTCAGTGGTCTGCGTTTAGATTTCTGTGTCGATTACGTAAGACGAGTGAGGTTGAATGGTTTATAGCTCTTTTCCTCCCTGCTGCCCTGTGCTGTGAATCCTGTAAGCCAACACGTTGATATTTTGCCCACAAAAAGGATTCTATGAGATGCAGCTTCTTGTGTTACTTTATCGTTACTAATGTTCATTGATTTCTACTAAAAATCCTTTACAAATACTAAAACACTATGGAAAGACACAAACATCCACAGCAAAAATGAAAAATGGTATTTCTTTTTATCGACACTGTATTTCTTTGAATCTGATCCTCAGTTACACTGAGGCCACCTTAAGCTGTTTCAGGGTATAAAAAAAAAGCACCACTCAAAAGGAGTTTATATGTAATTTAATCCTATTTTAAGAACACTTTTCCCTGTCAGCGTAATATGAAGTGGTCTTGGTTTCAATAAGAACCTTCCCCTACTCTTGCATAGACTTAGGACACTGAGGGCAGGGCAAACACAGACTTATTTACCATGGATTTTAACTTTGTACATCAAAATACAAAATACTCCTCATTGGCCTACCCTAATAATCCTGCACAACCAAACAGACAATTCAGGAGGGCTTCAGTGCAGCACTATAATAAGCAACTGCAGAAACGTTTATCATTCCTGATGGCAAAGATTAAAAAACTCACCATTTATTTCAAAGAGATAAGTATGACACCTTAACAACTCTGTCTTTTCCTTACTGCAGACATTTCCATTTCAAGCCCTGACAATATTAAGGAAGAGATTTATTGGAGTTCATCACACAGCCTGAATCCTTTGGAGCCAACGTATTTATAATGATGTTAAAGTGACAGTGTCAACAGTGATTTAAATCATTTAGTCACTATGATAAACAATGTGTTGCCCTAAAATTTAAGGGATGCACTGAGAACATAAATCACCCAGAATAAAAAACAAAGTCAGTGGCAAACAGTTTGGGTTTGCAAAACCCATCGTGACCTAAAATAAAAGACTGAATGAGAGGAGCTAATGATGAAGTCATAATATCATATCTCACAATATGAGATAAATGCTCATGATATCTCATGAGCCCATGAGATAAAGAGAGACGTCCTGTGTGAACGCAGTATCTACCTTTATACCTGAAGAAGTCAGTACTGCATTTATCAGCAAAGAGCTAGAGTAGGACAATATAAAGTACAGACAAGATGTTTGATGCTTGCCAGACAGCAACTGCTCTGATCATCATTTTGCTTAATGAAGGTTTGATGTAGATCAACTCTTGATCAATCTGTTAGATGTAGCCTGGGATAAATTAGAAAGCAAGATATGGAGGTGGAGAAAAAAAATAAATCAGATGTCCATCCTAAACTTCTGTACTTTATATCAAGGTAGGAAGAGATACAAGAGAACGAGGGAAGGCAGGAGATGTCGCTCAAGGTGGCTGAAAGAGAATAAGAGAATTGATCCGAGAGTGATCGGGGAAATTAACAACGAGGCAACCAAACTCTTAAAAAGAAATATTGTGAGATCAGAAACCTTGGAGACAGATCTAAATTCAGAAGTCCTCTCTAGAGGCTTAAAGAGAAGAGACACTGGGAAAACAAAGCAGCTAGGTCTCCAACTGGCACGCAAGATATGAGCAGGTCCTTCTGTAGGACATCATGTCAGGAGCTGGGAGAGCAGGGGAAGAGCAGAGAGGTGAAGAAGTGTTCCCAGCAGCCTGAGAGCAAGCTATGCTATGCTCAGTCTGTCCAGTATTTCTTCCTGTTCCCTTGGACTTGATTCCCCAAATTTCCTTCCCTGCTTACTAGCTAAGCTTGTCACTGTCAACACCATCTAAACAAATCATGGTGGTCCTCAGGGCACATCTCACCTAATCAAAACATGCTGTACCAAAATTGTCCTGTGTAAAAAGTCCTCACCAATATAATTTTGGTGTCTAATTTGTAATTTTTAAAAAATGTTGTTGTTTATACATTTCTGTTCACTTTTCAAAAAGGATCAAAAAAATTATTCATGCACTGAACAAGCTGTAGGAAAGTTTGTTACTATGAGGTTTGTGAGAAAATTTCTTGTCCTATTACAAGATCCAAGTTCTTCAAGGCCAAAATGTCTTAAATATTTCCTCCTTTTCAGCAAATTAGGAATTAAACTCAGCTCACCTTGGAAAGTTAATTTTCCATCAATTTTGTGTGTAGCTGCCTAAAGTGTGATAGAAAATGCCCTTCAGCAATTTTTATACTTCAGCCAGTCAGTTGTGGTTCTGAAAAAAAAAAAGAAGAAATGACAGGCCCACAAGAGTGATATAAAAAGCATTTAGAACTGTACTTATAACATGGATGTTATAAGACTCAAAATTAGTAGCTATTTCCACCCAACTTTTTAGATTCAAAAGGAGCACTTAAAAGCAATTGAAAACTGTTGGTTGAATTTGGCATGAAGTCAGTGTAGACAGAAGCAACATAAGAACAACAAATGGCTGTAGGAAAGTTATCCTGCGTGCATCTTCATCACGCCTAAGCAGATACACGAGTGCTTGGATAAGCCCGCAGTGCACATTCATCGTCAAAAGCGTGTTTCCACACAGTCTGGCTGCAGCAGTCTTAGCCTCCCCGGCAGGGATCACTGAATCAGCGGCAGAGGACAGGGGCTGAGAAGCTGTTTAGGCGAGCATGAGTCAGGTCCAGTGGCTAAACATAATAACTTTCTTCATCTCCCCCAAAATAAATAAAAACAATAAATAAAATCGATTTCTAGGTTGTAGCAAATTGGTATGGTTGAATTGTTTGGACAACATACTAGCAATGGCTCAGCTCGGGAGAACTGCCCTGGGAACACTACAGAAGAGCCTTTTTGGTTTTGTATCGCCATAAACAGGAAATATGCCCTCAGCTTTCAGGGTGCAGTCCTGAGAAGATTTACCCTATGGGAACAGCTTTAACAGAGAAGAACAATTCCCTTAAATGGAACTGTCTGCTACAGTGAATAAAATAAATATGATGTAGGGGTTTTTTTTAAACCAAAAACATAACTTTTGCCAAATTGTTTTAATTATTAAAGAATTATTTTAGTTATTAAAGAATTACTTGCTGCCTCAAGCAACTTTTGGCAGAAGATGATGTAAGAGGTTTTGTTGTTTTTTTTTTTTAAACAGTAGACTGTTCTATTTCAATATCTCTCAGATGAAATGTTATGATTTTCGCATTTCAAAATATTGATTCAAATGTCTAATGGAAAGTTTGCAAGGTGCCAAATGAAAATTCAGCAGTCAGCAAAAGCTCTGGTGGAGACAGCAGCAGAGGACAAAACCGGGCCTAACTCTTGAGCTCGGCCTGCTGCCCTGTTTGTGCCCATCACTGGTACCCAAGAAGAGCAACCAAGAAGCAAGCAAGAAGAAAAACTGTGAAGTGAAGCAACACCAGTCCCCAGTGCTTGTCTCCCCCAGTCAGCAGGCTGTAAGACATGTCAGTGAGTGGTCAGGGTCCTGCTGTAGCCTGGAGATCTTCAGTTATTTATGGACCCCACAGAAGGGATGCACTTCGCTGGCACAGGCTGCAGTATCTCTGGCCCGCTCCTGTTTGCACCGTGGCTGAGAAACAACTTTTTTGGTGCTCCTTTTTCCATGCCCCTCTTTCCACTCCTGTTACAGCCGTGAGCAGAGCCTTGCTGGCCCTGAGGTAAATGGACTCCCCCAAATTCCTTCTGGCTCCTGCTTTCAAGAAGGAGAGGCAAAGAAATCCCTTTCCTTTCTGACATATTGTATGCCATGAAAACACAACAGTAAAGAAGAGTAAAAATGTTAAATAGACAACTAAATGTTTTCTATTACCCAGTGAGAAGTGACAGACTCCCACTTACATCCTGTATAACGTTGCTATATGAGTTGCTGTGTGTTTGAAGCAAAGACGGCTGCTTTGCCTCCTTTTTGATTTTGCGTGATTTCCTTAAGACACCTCCCATTTTTTTACTTCTAACAGCACATTTGTTGATTCTTCAGAGCCTAGAGACTTGACTTTTCGCTTTGGCTGATGGCACTGCGTTGAATCCGCAGCGGTGGAAAAGCCTGAACATGAGTGTCGCTGCTTTGCAGCGGTGACTGCGTGGGGCTGCTCGCCAACTGGCATTACCAGCCAGGGCATGCATGGGCCAGTGAGACAAAACCTACATGCTTTTGCACCTCTTCCTGGCCAATGTAACTGTATTTATTTGGGTTAACTTTTGTCTGTCAGCTAATTAAAGCAGATTCGAGCATTTTGCAATATGGGACCATCCTTTCTCTTTCTCCCGTGTGATTTCTGAAGGTATTTGGGGAAACCAGATGAAGTTGGCCTCTGGAATAAATGTTCAGGCCACCAAGGGTTGCAGTGGGAATTGGCTGCTTATGGGCTCTCAAATGGACTTCTCTGTGTCTGCACCTCTCTTTAGGTACTACCTCTGTTTAAAAATCTGACTCATGCAGCTTTATTTGTCAGGGCAGATGGAGAAGGACAGAAAAGAGATTAGTTTTAGAGCTGGCTTATCCTGAGGTGATAGCTCTTCGAAATGTCAGCACTATTGATGATAGGCCTACTTCACCCACGTAATTAAACACGTCTACTGAAATGTCACTGCTGCCGCCCAGCGATCTGATGGACGGCTGTGGTTGGGGGACGTTCTTAAACAGCACAGCCGAATTGTTGGGATGCTGTGGTCTCCATCAGACATCCCCTTGGTTCACAAGTGATGAAATGCTACTGAAGGCAAGGAGGGTTAGTCAGTGTTACATAAAATGATTAGTCTCGGTGTCTAATTGTTCTAACTGTCTCTAATATGGAGTGGATTCACATGACCTTTTCCCACAACTCCGAATTTTTGACACATTCTACTGCCTAAACCTTGTTTTCTTAGCCCTGATTGAGCAATGCACATGGACTTCCTTCAGCAAATGACTGACAAAAGAGACTGTCTCTTTCTTTTAATTTGGATTTTACTTATTTACTGAAGGTACAGAAACCTGTTCACTGACACTCGGCAATCTCTTACTCCTCAAGGACGATGATAGGATTTCCTCCTCAACCTGAGTTATACCTTGCCTTGCTGTTCTGCCATGGGAAGGCTAACATAAACTGGACCAAGGAGATTTCTAGTGGGAAGAACTCCCTACTGAATATCAGAAAGTACACAAAGCTTAATATTCAATTTGGGAAAAGTAGGTCATGAATCTCTCCTCCAGTCATGCTGTACATCTATCTTAAAAGGAAAAAAAAAAGAAAAGAAAAAAGAAAGGAAAAAAAAAAAAAGAACCTTTAGCTCTTAGCCTGGCAAGAAATATTCCAGGAAATGAAAATCTCATAACTGCTGCTGCTTGTCAAAGACCTCATGAAAAAGAAATGGAAGACAGTCACCAAAGGAAACTTAAGATGAGTTGTGGGACCCACTGCTCATTTACTTTTTCCTTTGTTCTTCAAGGGAATTGCTTTCACCAAGCAGTGCAAAAATATCAGGGCACGTGCAGACAGCATTCTCTTGGAATTTGTGACAAAGTGCTGTGGAACAATGTTAGATTCCACTGTTATGTGCAAGATCTGGTTTTGGAGATAATTTGTAACATTACAGGCCTATACTGCAAAAGAAAGAATGAGCCATTTCAGCTGCCATTCTCATTAACTATTACACTTTCTAGTATTACTGTTATTTGTTGAGGCCAGTCCATTTTTTCCTAAGCTTTTATTTTTCAGAAATGTAACCCCTTGCCCAGACCCACAAACCTCAGGATGAAATATGTGCAGATTTTTCTTTCCTCAAAAGAAATATACTATTTGAGTTTTGATCTGCTGTAGTTCTGGGTGAAATATTCCAACTTTCATATAAGAAAACCCAGAGGTGCAAATGGTGTTCCTCCCTACTTCCACTGTTGGACAGCAATCGCTGTTAGAGGCTTCCCAGCCAAGATGAATGACCTATTGTGCTAGACATCGTCAAACATATAGCAGGAGACTGTGTCTACCACAAAGAGATTATTTTCTAGATGGAGAAACTGCATAAAGGGCAGCCAAAGGAAAGTATTGTTAGCTATATTTCACAAATAAGGAAACGAGACACAAACATTAAAGCCTTAAACTCCTCAGATGCATTGAAACCACTGGGAGCTTGGTGGATTATTGCTTGAATAAAGCAACATAACCTATGTCACACAGGAAGTCTTTGGCAAAGACTGAACAGAGATATTGCAGAATCTGTGCCAGAGATCAAGAGCCTAGCTTTCTTTTTGAGGAAGAAAAGATAAGAGGGAGCGAAAATTTCTGTCCATGGGATATTGTACTGACACACACAAGCAAGCAATTAGAAGGATGAAAGAATACGGTTATTCTGGAAAGTTATTCTGCAAAAGAGTTTTTCTGCCAATATTTGGCGAGGCATCTCACCAAGTAGGCAGAAAATTAATTCCTAGTTTGTCTGGGAGTTTTTTAACCTGTCCTGGATCTTACAAGAATCAGCAATGCCATGTTTTAAGAGCGTCAGTAGGTTTGCTTCCAAGCTGTTCACTTTGGTTCACTCATGAACCTTGAGTGTGGCTTGAAATTGATACAGGAACCACCAGAACTAAAAGCATATATTTCTAAAATTTGAACTTCATAGAATCACAGAAGGGTCGAGGTTGGAAGGGACCCCCTGGAGGTCATCTGATCTAACCACCCTGTTCAAGAACAGCCACCTAGAGCCAGTTGCCCAGGATCATGTCCAGACAGCTTTTGAATATCTCAAGGAAGGAGAGTCCGCCACCTCTCTGGGCAACCTGTGCCAGTGCTCCGTCACCCTCACAGGAAAAAAAGTGTTTCCTGATGTTCAGAGGGAACCTCCTGTGTTTCAGCTTGTGCCCCTTGCCCCTTGTCCTGTCACTGGGCATCACTGAAAAGAGCCTGGTCCTCTTCGCACCCTCCCTTCAGGTATTTACATACTTGAGGACCAATAGGTCAAATGCTTGAAGATATTCAATATGTGCATCCTTATGCACATATGCAACTGTTTGGAACAACCTGGGCTTGCATTTTTTTTTTTTTTTTTTTACATTATTTTGGAGGGGTATAATTTATGCCAGCGGGAATTATAGGCAGAGTTGTTCTGGGTCAATCTCACAAAGCACTTTACTGCATTTTTAGGTAACCAAATAGATTCATCTTTAAATGATACATACTGTTAAAAATCTGGCTACAGTCCTGTTGTATGAAGCACTCATGTATAAATATATTGCAGACTGAGAGCAGATTAGAATATGTAGTATGCAATGAAATGCAAGTTATAGCAGAGTATTTAAGACAGACATGAACTTTCACAATGCCAGTTTCTCAAGCCTGGAGGAAAACAGACCATTTAAAAAAACTATTCCATGGGATTATCCTGTGATCCGCCTCTCCTCTTTCACTTTAATGTGCTCCTTTTAATTACCTTTACTAAATTTACATTTGATGAGTTTCAGATGCTCTGTTATTACCTTTACCAGCATTTGATTATCTCCTACAACACTTTTCCAGTCCAGATGTTTTTTCCATTCAACAGTTATATCAAAATGTCTTGGAAGTCTGGAACCAAAATGGAGTAAGAAACACAAAACATACAAACAAAATCTCTGAAACTTTGAACCAGAGCTTATCTCAGAAAGATTTTTTTTGCTGGGTGGTAAAGGGGAAATGAAATCCGAAACACTGAGGAAACCCTGCATGGAAGAAATGAAAAAAGACATTTTCTTGAACAAGGTATAATTACAACTAGATACAGTTAAACCAAATCCTTTTGCTATACAGTGTGTGTGAGTACAGTGACAAATCCAAAGAAAGAACATACTTGGCTACTTGCCGTATCAGTATGATTCTGGTTAATGCCTATTGCTACCTTTTCAGACAATTATAACTGCTGACCGTGAAGCAGGGTCTAAATGAAGACTGAATCCTCCCCTGAATACACCACTCATCTCCTGTAAGAGGCAATGAGTGAAACAGAAGTTTACTGCATGTGAGGCTCTGTGTAGATCTTTAAAGCAAGAACACAGAATGAGTAAATTAAGCTGTGGGATTGTTTATTACAAACAGGCTGTATATCTTAACTTTTCACAAAGGATTGCATTATCACAGATCCTAAAAAACACAGACACACACATGGACTCACACACACACACTTTTGATTAGACTATAGCCAAACAAATTATAGCACAGTGTAAAGAAAGGAGTTGCTATAAAGCAAAGTATGAATAAACCCTGTTTCATAATAACTAAGGTATTGACACATGGTTTATAGGTAAGCATAAATGGCCTTCTCCTCTTTTTTTTGTGGCTTTTATTACTTTTTCTGCTGATATTCTAGGAACATAACTTTGAACCACTGCTTTGTAACAAAACTTACTCTTCCCTTAGTCCAGACAAGAGGGACAGACACAAAGTAGAAAGACTGAAAGCCATCTGCTTGGGGAAGAGTGCAGAAGATGGAACAGAAAATATGAGGAAAATTATAGAAATAGGAACTACAGATATGGTGAGTGAGTAGGAATGGTATTGATATGTCCAAGGAATCGTAAGGAATAGAGATAGATACATGCTTTTTCATAATGTACTGAAATCTAGATCACAGCCAGGCCCTCTGCTCAGTTTGGTACCTATAGGACCTATAACACCTGCTTGGTATCACCACAAAACACTCCATCTGTAGAAGTCATTCTGCTGAGATTGGGTGATTTTGGTCTAAACCCTTCCAAAAATAATAAAGGTGCAGTGAGAAAAGGTGTTGTGCATTACTGTAAGTTGGGTGGCACCTGTGCCTGTCTGTCCTGGTTCCAGCTGGGATAGAGTTAATTTTCTTCCTGGTAGCTGGTGTGGTGCTGTGTTTTGGATTTAGTATGAGAATAATGTTGATAACTCACTGATGTTTTAGTTGTTGCTAAGTAGTGCTTACACTAACCAAGGACTTTTCAGCTTCCCATGCTCTGCCAGGTGCACAAGAAGCTGGGAGGGGGCACAGCCAGGGCAGCTGACCCAAACTGGCCAACGGGGCGTTCCATACCGCATGACGTCATGCTCAGTATGTAAACTGGGGGGACTTGGCCGGGGAGCAGTGAGCGGTCTCAGGGACTGGCTGGGCATCAGTCGGCGGGTGGTGAGCAATTGCATTGTGCATCATTCATTTTGTATATTCTATCATCATTATTATTATTGTTATTTCCCTACTATTATTTTCCCTTCCTTGTCTGTTCTATTAAACTGTCTTTATCTCAATCCACGAATTTTACTTTTTTTTCCAATTCTCTCCCCCATCCCACCTTGGGGGGGGAGGGCGGGGGGAGTGAGCAAGCGGCTGTGTGGTGTTTGGCTGCCAGCCGGGTTAAACCACAACACTGTCCCGCCACTGCAGCCTGGAGCAGTGCCCTTCGGGAGAGAGCCTTGAGGCAGCTGGGGCAGTGCTCCTACTGCTCAGCTGCACCCCAGCAGGCTGAATATGGAAAGCAAGAGTCTCCTCTATACAGGGAGAGAGGCAGGGAGGTTTTTAGCACCCAGGTGACAGTAGAGGAAGAACATCCTCACCTGTCAGGCTTGGGAGAGCAGAGTATCCTCACAGCTCCTCCCTTTGGCACCACTGGAGGAAAGAAAGCTCTTCTCCCTCTTCCATCAGTCTTTAACTACATACCCCACTCCCCATCCTCCATGCCAGGCTGAGGAGTTTCTGTGTTTTATGGGCAGATCTCTGACAGGGCTCGAGGCTTTACAGTGGAGTCAATAAGTCTACATTTTGCCATGCCAAGAACAAAGTGAAAAAATTGTTCTGTGCCTCTCCATGACACTATCCTCATGAGCATGTTGGGATGCTGAGACCAAAGTAGCATTCCTCTGCGGTGACAGGCATTCATCCCACTGATGCCTGTGTGTGCCTGTCTCTGGTTTTCACCTGCTTCTGCCAGACTTCCTTTGCCAGGAGTGAGTGCGGGCACAACCACAGCTCTGCAGAGACGTGCTAGTGCCACAGGCTGGGGAAGGAAAAGGAAAGTGAGCACCGCAAACCTCCAATTCTCATCTTCACTCTTGATTTGTTCTGTGTTCATAGGCCTAAACAGCAAAAGCGTTTACAAAGATTGAAGCGCTTTTTGTTGCTCAAGAAATTACTACACTGTCAGTTCCTGAAAGGTTGTCTTATAGCTTACAGACGAAAGTTTCAGGAGCAAGACAATATCCACATCATCTCTACTCATCTACTGTGTGATATGTTTATTTGCAACCTATCTATTCACTTGGCTTTACATAGGCTATTTAAGTTATTTGGGTTGTAGGTTCTCAGGATATTATATAATATGGAGCTTTTTTGGACACCTTCTTTCTGCTCATCTTTAATTCCCAGTAGCAAGTAACTATCACCCCTGTGGCAATTCCAGTAATGTTTATATAGAAAAATGATATTAGAAAAATCCTTAATTTAGCTTCCTGCAAACCACTCCAACAGTTGAATAAAAGGAGTCAACATCCCAGGACCAGACCGTTTTCCATAGACCATCTGCATGTGCTAACGTAGGCTTCAGAGAGATAAAGAGCAAATACTTGGAAGGTTGCAAAGTGCTAAGCCGAAGGAAGAATAAAACGTATGTGCTTTCATGAGTCCCTGCAGCGTGTAGACATTTAGATAAAAAAGAATGCATTTAGGGGAATTAATGATTTCTCACGAGGTGAAAGAAAGAGAGCGTTTCAGACACTTAGTAGAGAAGGGTAACTTGTACGTGAAAGAAGGCAAGGAAGTTTGTGACAAGGCAGCTCAAGGTAAGAGGACAAGGAACTAGGGGACTCTAGCCCACACTTTCGGGGCTTCAAAAGTTGCATTGCTCCTTTGAAAACGCAAATTATGGTGGAGGGACAGCTCACTGTTGTGACTTAAGTTTGAAAGTACAAGCACGTTTGGACGTTGAAGAAAATACGGATGTATTGGTTGCCTTTTGACTTCCTCTGAAAAAGAACAGGAGCCATCCGTTCACTTCACTCAGAAGACAACTCCTTGAGAGATTTTCTGTGACACCAGAGATCAGAAATCACTATTAGATTCCTGTGCTTTCAGCATTTCGTTTCTGTGTTTCAGCAAAGCTCAGCTAGCTGTTTCTTTATCCATGCCTTTATTTTACTTGTAGCTGATGTTTCCTGTTGCTTGAAGTAGAGATCTTATCCATCAATTCATCTCTTTGTTATCATTTGTGAACATAAGAAAGAATAATTGATGGCATTGGTGTATAATCCTACATTTAACAATTTCCTGAGGGTTAAAGGCTTTTCTCTCTATTGCTTTAGAGATAAAAAAAAATCCCATAGGCTCAGGTCATAATTGAAAACACACTACTTTCAATATAGATTAAAGCACACAGAGGACTGAATGTCTTTAATTCATGTAAACACAGCCCTGCAGTCCCCCTTTTTCACCGTTACCGTCCGCTAGCCACCAATTTGAAAACAGCAGAGAAATTATTTGATTTCATAATCAAATAGCTGAGCAGAAACCATTTCCTCCAGCACAGCTTTTACATTTATATTTAAATGAACTGCCTGTGGCTGGGAAGTTCTGCCTCATTTAGAGACAGGAGTTAAAAAGACCTACTGTGAGACACAGGGCAACGCAGAATTAAGAGATCTGGGTGAATTTCAAGTGTCTCAGAGCTAAAAGAAAACATACCATTCATGTGTGCTGAGGCTGAGTCCGGAGAAAGGTTGGACCACGGTAAGCCTGGTCTCGTGCATAGAGCCTGGCCACCACAGAGCTGCCTGCAGCTGGCCTGGGACTGAGGGACCTCCAGGAAGGGACCTGTTTTGGTGTAACCTGGTGTGACTCTAAGCTTACACCACCTACATACAGGTCACACTGCAAACACGGCCTGTGGGAAACTTTAGGGAATGATGGGAAATAACTGAGAGCTTATCCAGCAGGTTAAGGAGTAATGAACTAGCTTTGGATTCAAAGTGATGGACTGGAGACCTGTCTCTTCTATTTCCTCAGTAAAGCTACAGTTAGCAAAGAGCTATTAGCTTAAACACCAGTTTAGTAACATTAGTGTATCGTGGTTGGTCCTCCCACAGACATTTTCTTCTTTACAAACTGCTTTACAAAGAGGAGCTAATTAATACTTATAACACACTTCTAAGGGGAGAGCAGAACACTCTTACCTCTCTTTACAGTGAAGGAAACTCAGGTATTGGAGTAATTTGCCCAGTGCCTGCCAGGATACCAACTTGAGAGAAATGAGACGAGCTAGCAGCAATTGGTGATCCTGTCCAGCTGCAGAAGAAAATGACCTCCTGCCAGGCAGCACCCACTGCCTAGCTTCGTTCATCTTCTTTTTCCACAGGGATGCTGGTGCTCTCACTACATTACAAGTCACTGTAATTTCACAGGAGAGAGAATGACAACATATAACTAAAGCGTAACGCAGGAGGAAAAGGTCAGGGTGGGGCAGAACCCATCTGAGAAGTCTTTCAATAACCCACTCCCCACTCTCTTCCTTTGTGCGTGCTTTGTCTCTAGGTCTTAAAACAAGGAGGTTGCCGCTCATACCTTGTGTTCACTCCTTGACTCAGGTCTTTGGTTCCCCTGCCAATTTTCCCAATCAAGTGTTAGGAAACGTACCAAGTACCGAGAGCTCCTGCTGCAGACTAAGTGCAGTTATTCTGCATCTGCAGGCTGCTGCTCATGCTGAGCCCTGCAGGGGAATAGGCTGCATGGGCACCGAGAGGAGCAGAGAAAGAAAATGCCAAGTGAAATTTACTTGAGCGGGGAAAATATTGCCTTCCTGGCTGCTTCTACAAGTCTTCCTGCTGTATTTTATTGCTGAAGAGAAGTAGTTAACTGTATGAGTGTGGAAGTTTGCAGGGAACTGTAACTGTAGGCAAAACCTGAGTGGTCACCAAGCTTTCTGCTACAAGTTGAAAGAGGAGTGAGACAAAGGGATAGATACCTCTGAGATAAAATCTCTCTTGCTGCTAATATGTATGCTTTAAAATGGTTACGGCACTGTGCAGCTGGCTATTTTAGAGACGTAAAGCCTAGTGGCATCTGAGTGGGAGAGAAGGCAGGAGCGATGGAGTTTGTTGAGGGGGCTGCATACTGGCCAGTATATTTGTCAGCCCTCCAGGAAATCTTCACACTGGTGTTTCATACTTCTAAAAAAATATGAGATAGTTGTTTTGGAAAAAAGAAGCTGGAGTTACTATTTTCTCTATTGCTTTGTCTTCTTTCTGTCCAAAGTCTTCTTTTAAAATTAA